>NW_026089622.1:13785625-13886964 GCF_024586455.1 Bactrocera neohumeralis | reverse complement strand
ACAAATCCTTAAGATTCAAGAAGAAAACAAAAAATCATACAATCTGCGACGTAAAAAAGCTCATATTTACAAACTAAATGATATTGTTGCTATAAAACGCACACAATTAGGTAGCGGTTTAAAGCTCAAACAAAAGTTTTTAGGCCCCTATCGAATTACTAACGTAAAAGCGAACAACACTTACGATGTCCAAAAACTGGGTAACGGCGAAGGTCCAAAAACAACAACAACGTGCGCAGAATTTATGAAAGAGTGGCTTAATACATTTGATGACGACGATTCTACTTAGTTATTCGAGACGAATACCACGCAGGATGGCCGATGTGTGGGAATGAAACGATATGGCAGCACAGAAAAGCCAGAAGAAGAAGAAGAAGATCAGCAACGCGAGGTAAAGGTGTACGACGTGCGGCAAGATTGAGCAGAAGTAGCTTTAATATACTTATAAATCTATAAATCGTTTTACTTTGTATTTGTAAATCGTTTAACTTTGTATACTTGAATAATGTTTTTTAATAAACCACATCAGTAATTTGTCAGTATAACTAATCTTGCCCACAGTCATGTAATTTGATATAGGGGAGTTCGTCCCCTCTTCGCCTAAAAAATGGCTCTCATACATGTTATTAATTCTCTGACTCTTCTCTTGCGGGCGAAAGCTATGATTACTTTCTCTATGCCGCTTTACCCCATGTGCTTCCTGATTTTGTCCCCTATTGGTCTGAAAGTTTGCATTTGTTTGCATAGGTTTTATATTTTGATTAAAGTTGCTATTTCCTTGTTGTTAATAAAAATTGCTATTGCCTTGTTGTCCCATCACATTAAAATCTCTATTATGAAGTCTGGATACAGATGGATCTATATCCATAGGAGTTGGTTTCGGAAAATTATAATGTATATTGATATTTGGAGGGTTGTTCCGTTGAGGAAATCTTAAATTGTTGTTAGTATAAATTGGGTTTGACCTTTTTCTTTCATACATGAAATTTTGAGCAAACCGGGCTCTTTGATTTTTTGATTCAAGTTCCTGAGCTTTTGCTAAAGCGTCAGGTAAATCTTGTGGATTAAGATAGAATATTATGTCTCGTAATGGGGTGTTTAGTCCTGTTATAAAAATTCTTAAGGCATGTTCCCTATTCTTCTTGTTTAATTCTTTTGTAAGGTCTGCGTTATTTCCGTGTGTCATGATAGTTTTGTTATACTCTCGCAACAAAGTTGCTAAGGAGAGTATTATAGTTTTGTTCACATAACCCTAAAACTAAAAGAGTCAGATATACTGTTATATATATCAAAGTGATCAGGGTGACGAGTAGAGTTGAAATCCGGATGTCCGTCTGTCCGTCCGTCCGTCCGTGCAAGCTGTAGCTTGAGTAAAAATATAGATATCATGATGAAACTTGGTACACGTATTTCTTGGCTCCATAAGAAGGTTAAGTTCGAAGATGGGCAAAATCGGCCCACTGCCACTCCCACAAAATGGCGAAAACCGAAAACCTATAAAGTGTCATAACCAAGCCATAAATAAAGATATGAAAGTGAAATTTGGCACAAAGGATCGGATTAGGGAGGGGCATATTTGGAAGTAATTTTTTTGGAAAAGTGGGCGTGGCCCCGCCCCCTACTAAGTTTTTTATACATATCTCAGAAACTACTATAGCTATGTCAACCAAACTCTATAAAGTCGTTTCCTTCAGGCATTTCCATTTACAGTTCAAAAATGGAAGAAATCGGGTAATAACCACGCCCACCTCCCATACAAAGGTTATGTTGAAAATCACTAAAAGTGCGTTAACCGACTAACAAAAAACGTCAGAAACACCACATTTTACAGAAGAAATGGCAGAAGGAAGCTGCACCCAGGCTTTTTTCAAAAATTGAAAATGGGCGTGGCGACGCCCACTTATGGACCAAAAACCATATCTCAGGAACTACTCAACCGATTTCAATGAAATTCGGTACATAATATTTTCTTAATACCCTGATGACATGTACGAAATATGGGTGAAATCGGTTTACAACCACGCCTTCTTCCAATATAACGCTATTTTGAATTCCCTCTGATGCCTTCTCTGTATAATATATACATTAGGAAATGAAAATACAATTCAATGCTTAAAGTACACAAATTGATCTAATCTAATTAATTTTACAGCAAAATAAAAAAATATGTAAATTATTATCACTTTATCATGCGAGAGTATAAAATGTTCGGTGACACCCGAAATTAGCCCTTCCTTACTTGTTTATTAATAGCGTCAATTTTTTGTTGACGAGGTTGTAATATTCTATCTACAACCGACATTGCACCCTGCCTTAAGATGCTTAGTTCTTGTTCGATTTTATGTATTGGACGTTTGTCCGCATATGCAAAGTATTGAGGAGATAGAATTGCATCGAAATTGAGGACTGTTCCATGGTTAGTTAATGCATCGTTTGCATCATGTGTTATTTTATTTCAGAGTATTGTGAGTCACCAAAGTATTTTCTACTGTCCCTCACGTATAGGCTCATAGCGTTAAGCGCTGCCTCTCTCCAACTAACATATAAATTCATCCTACCAGTGAATTCAGGATTTAACTACGTCTAACGATTCTTGACAGGCTATATTATCGTCTGTGTTAGAAATTCGGTTGCACTATTGGTACTGACTACTATTTGTGAGCGTAATTGCTCTACTTCCTCGCGTAATGTTAATTATTTTTATTTTATCCCTTCTAGGAAGAGGTGCTTTTTTATTCTGGAGGGTCTGGAGTTCAGAATCGCAGAATTAAGCTTTTATTATAAACCGGAGGGTCCCCCTTGCAGTGGTGAATCGCGGTTTCAATATATTTTTGTTATATGGCTGGTCGAGCCTTTAATTATTATTATAATTTAATGGTATAGACTTTTTGCAACCTGAATCATAGCCACACTTTCTTCTGCTAAAGAATCCCTGTTATAATAGTCCTCTAATGTGGCTGTTTTATTTATATGTATGTAATTATGTAATTACATAAATACTGCGTTCATGCAGTTTACTTTTTTAGCTTCGTCGTGGAAGTAATTTGGTACATATTTTTTTGAAATGGGTTTTTTATTAGAATTGAATTGAATTTTTATTACTTTGTCTATTCTGTCATAGTCCAAATTGTTCGGTAGGGCATTCGAGCCTGTCATTTTTTATTAAAAAAATTTTGGTTGTATTAATTTTTTTATAATCTCTGGAGGGTCCCTTGGGTGGTGAATCGCAGAGAATTTTTAATTGTTATAAGCTGGAGGGTTCCCCCGAGGGTGGCAAATCGCAGCTTTTAATTATGTAATTTATTGGTTGTACAAACCATTAGTTATAGTCTTTAATTTTTTGGTTGTTTGAGTTTAGGACATTCCCTAGTATCATGATCGCCCTTACGAAAGTCGCAATATGACAGTTTTTTATATTTAATACTTGGGCTATTTCCCATTTCTAATATATATTCTAAATATAGTTAATTTTAATTTAAACTTACAAATGTATTCTCTCGCTGTCTCAGTTATAATTCCCGCTAATGATGCAATTGTTGCCGCTGTTGACACTTCCGCTAATGTTGTTACCACTGCTTGTTGATTGTTCTTACTCACATAGTATATTTTTGAAAGTTTTTCACTTACACTTTTTTGGTCACTGTTACTCTTTTTATTTCAGGTTTTGAACAGTTATTTTTTTAGTGAAACTTTTCTCTTAGGTATTGCTACCATATTTTTATAGAACAATTTTTTTTATATGATTTATACTTCACTTTTTATCTTAGTACACACTTTTGACTTGGTGTAAATTATTTTTTTATAAAATAATTTTAACTTTACTTTTCACTTTTTACTTTAGTAGGCACTTTTTTTGAACTCGTGCCCCACGTTGGGCGCCAATTAATTCCCGCAACAAAGGAAATTTGAAAAAATGTATGTTTTATAAAAAAAGCTATATTATTTTAACTTAACTTTTTACTTTAGTAGGCACTTTAACTTGATGTAAATTATTTTTTTATAAAACAATTTTAACTTCACTTTGCACTTTTTACTTTAATAGACACTTTTTTTGAACTCGTGCCCCACGTTGGGCGCCAATTAATTCCCGCAACAAAGGAAATTTTAAAAAAATATATCTATACTAATATTATAAAGCTGAAGAGCTTGTTTGTTTGTTTGAACGCGCTAATCTCCGAAACTACTGGTTCGAATTGAATAATTCTTTTTGTGTGGGATAGTCCATTTATCGAGGAAGGCTATAGGCTATATAGCATCACGCTGCGACCAATAGGAGCGAAGAAACAGTGGTAAATGTGTAAAAAACGGGGGAAATTATTTATCTTTGAGGGCTTCCGTTCCTTGCGCTCCGAAAGCGGTTTATGAAAATTTCGAATAGGCAACATATGTCATTTACACATATGCCGACGGCATTTTCTTTTCGGTAAAATGAAATTTAGAAGAGCGAGTATTAAGACGGTTGTGTTGTGTTATATTATGAAAATAAAGTACATTTTCAAAATAAAAATTTTCCAAAAAATTAACATTTAGTTTAATATTGTTAATTTACAGAATAATTATGCAAATCGGGTTGGGAATGAGCGAAGTCTTAAATTTAATAACTTATACAAGCATAAATCAAAATATCAATTCTCATTTTAAATTTATTATTTTGATTGGTATATAAAATGTATGCCACAATTATTATATAGTAGTCCAAAAATATGAATTCTTATTTTCCCAGAAATACAATTGTAAACAAAAGGATCTTTATCCCTTTTTTGTTTTCCACACAAAAGATTTAAGGAGTTCAAGAGCTCAAAACGTGCCCTACATCAGCTACCTACCCGACGGCATTTCGTAATGTGATAAAAAAAATTTTTCAAGAGCTCAAAGTATGCGCTACATCAGCTCGAACCTACCTACCCTACGCCTTTGCGCAAATGATTATGTTATGATAACAAATGCCCACATACAGATTTGGCAATGGCAATAGCAATAGATTTGACAGTTAGCAATATATAGATTTATCCTGTCGAGATGCCCCGTAAGA
Organism: Bactrocera neohumeralis; assembly: GCF_024586455.1. NCBI lineage: Eukaryota > Metazoa > Arthropoda > Insecta > Diptera > Tephritidae > Bactrocera > Bactrocera neohumeralis. The sequence continues at coordinate 13,881,932 of NW_026089622.1, read as the reverse complement.
TAAGCTGAGTCGGGCCTTCGTTCTACGTTCTCCACTGTTTCTGCTATCACTCACGCGGTCGGCTCCGTACTGACGGGCGAACGCAGCGCTAATTTGTTTTTGCGATATATTAGCATCTTAATAATACTTTTTAAACACATTTTCATTTTGTAGTTGTTTTCTACATAGGAGATATTTTTATGTTTTAGTATATTACTTTGTTTCTAAAAGTTTTATTGTAGTTAATCCTTTTTTTGTAGATTATTAATTAAATAAATAGGTTAGTTTACCTTATTTTCGTTTTATGGTAATTCTTTTGACATAATATTCAGTTTACGTAAATACCAAGTGCAGGTAAAAATAATTATTAATTTTACATTTCTTTTTTCTACATTCTTTTTATTAATTTTCTACGTTCTTTCTTTGTCACTATAATGCCTAGAAAAAGAACTCAGCTTTCTCGGCAGACTGCTACTGCAAAGCGACTGCGAGTTTTGCGCAGCAATGAAACTGAGGATGAGAATATGCATAGATTGGGTACTCAACGAGCAATCAGTGAAAAAACCGTGCTAGGGAATCGAGCGTTGAACGTTCGCAGCGTCTCGCCTCAAAAAATTTCCGAACTTTGGCGAACCGACAACGGGAATCAAGCGCTGAACGATCTCAACGTTTGGCCTCACAGAATTCCCGAACTTTGGCGAACCGACAACGGGAATCAAGCGCTGAACGATCTGAACGTTTGACCTTACAGAATTCCCGAACTTTGGCTAGCCGTGATCGGGAATCAAGCGCTGGACGTTCTCAACGTTTGGCCTCACAGAATTCCGAACTTTGGCTGGCCGCAATCAGGAATCAAGTGCTGAACGATCCCATCGATTAGCACAGCAAAATGCCCGATCAGTAATTTATTGAATGCTGCGTTTATTTATGATTGCACCCTTGACTATACTGAGTTAAATGATATTGATATTGGTAGAATGGATAAAATTTGCAACTTATGCCAAGCAAAAAAATGGGCGGCGGAAGCTCCTGGACTGTGTTGTAGTTGTGGCAAAGTAAATATACCTATAATTCCGCAACCTACATCAGTTTTAAAAGAACTGATATCAGGCTCACATCCATCATCAAAGCATTTCTTAAATCACTCAAGACAATATAATACACTATTTCAGATGACTTCATTTGGTGCCAAAGAAATTCGTGAGGGAAACTTTATGCCCACTTTTAAAGTCCAAGGGCGAGTTTATCATTTGATCGGTGACTTACTTCCAGCTGAAAGAGCACAACCCGAATTTTTGCAAATATATTTTGTTTCCCATTCAGATCAGATATCTTTGCGCTCAAATTTAAACCCTAGCTTGCAAATCGATCTTATCGACGTTCTCCAAACATATCTTCACGATCATAATACGTATACTAAAAGTTTTAAGTACAATTTGGAAAATAGAACGCCCAATGACTTAAAACTTATTATTCATGCTGATGTGAAACCTACCAACGAGCATCGAGGTCGGTATAATGCGCCGGTAGTAGATGAGGTAGCTGTTCTTTTAATCGACGAAGACAAAGGTCCCGGAGATATTGTGTTGACTGAGAGAGATGGTCGACTTCAACGAGTTTCTGAAACTCATAAATCTTATGACCCGCTTCAATATCCCTTACTATTTCCCTTTGGAAACGACGGATACTGTATTAATATTCCACAGCAGGATACTACTGCTAGATCTAAAACAGTATCATGTATGCAGTTTTATGCATTTAGACTCATGGTGAGAATAAATGACTTTAACAGCATACATTATTTCAAAGGATTATTCAACCAATATTGTGTTGATATGGCGGCAAAAATGATTTCAGAGAGGCTTGACTTCATCAAATGATGGGAATATAAACGCTTCTAATATTGGCCAGCACGTTATATTGCCGTCGTCATTTACAGGATCCCCCAGATTCATGAATGAAAAAAGTCAAGATGCCATGACATATGTCAGGAAATTTGGAAGACCTGATCTCTTCATTACATTTACATGTAACTCAGAATGGCCGGAAATAAAAATTGAGTTATTACCTAATCAACATTCTTACGACAGACATGATTTGGTTTCTAGAGTATTTCATTTAAAACTCAAGAAAATGATAGACCTACTAACGAAGAAGAACATTTTTGGACCATCGAAAGCGTAGAATGGCAAAAAAGAGGTTTACCTCACGCCCACATTTTATTGTGGCTGGCTAACAAAGTACAACCAGATTCTATAGATGCAACAATATCGGCTGAAATACTTGACAAAAAACAAGATCCAATTATTCATAATATTGTCATAAAAAATATGATACATGGTCCTTGCGGATTTCATAATCCTGCGCCACCATGTATGAAAGAAAACGTTTGTTCTAAAAAGTACCCTAAACATTTTATTTCGGAAACACAAACCGGTGATGACGGTTACCCAACCTACAGACGCAGGTCTCCAGATAATGGTGGAAACATAGCAGTAATTCGTGTCAAAGGTACAGAAATGGGCGTAATCGGATAATCCAGTTATCACGAATCAATGCACACATTAACGTAGAGTTTTGTCAATCGGTCAAAGCTATTAAGTACATCTGTAAGTATATTCATAAAAGTTCTGATCAAGCCACATTTTCGTTACAAATGAATAACGATGTAGTAGAAAGATACCTAAATATAAGTTCCTCGGAAGCGTTCTGGAGAATTTTACAATTTTCTATTCATGAACGTTTTCCGGCAGTAGTTCATTTAGCAGTTCATTTGGAAAATGGACAAAGGGTTTATTTTTATAATAATGAAAATCTCCAAGATCGTGTTAACAATCCTTCATCAACGACACTTACAGCGTTCTTTGATCTTTGCAGAAGCGACGACTTTGCAAAAACCCTTTTATATCACGAAGTTCCTCAGTATTACGTGTGGCAAAGAAATTCATTTTCTAGAAGAAAACGTGGGCAAGATGTTGAAGGATATCCCGGTGTAAAAAAAGACACAACTTTAGGCCGTGTTTACAACATTCATCCAACTCAAACTGAATGTTTTTATTTAAGGATGTTACTGCACCGTGAATGGTGATATTTTCCAAACTTATCAAGGCGCTTGCAAGGAATTAGGTGTATTGGAGGGAGATGAACATTGGCAAAATACCATGTCCGATGCTGTCATACCCGAATCAGCTCCAAAATTAAGGGAATTATTTGCCATCATCCTTATATTTTGCCAACCATCTGACCCCCTAGAGTTATGGAATAAATTTCGTAATGCTTTATGTGAAGATATATTAAACAGACTGCGTAATGAGAATCAGGATATGACAATAGCATATAATGATGATGTATACAATGATGGACTAATCATAATTGAAGATAAAATTCATGAGATTTGCGACAAATCCCTAACTGATTTTGGGCTTCCTGCATCAAAAAGAAATTATTCGCTTTTGGACCCGTTAGAAGTAGCATTGCGAAAACCATATGATATAAATGAGTTAAATGAGTATATTATGCGAAATGATCCAAGATTATTTAATGACCAGGTGACAGCGTATAATGGTGTTCTGCAAAGTGTTCGTTTCAATGAAGGAAGAATTTTTTTTTGGATGCTCCCGGTGGGACCGGCAAGACCTTCGTTACTAATCTTATATTAGCAAAAGTAAGGTCTCAAGGACAGCTATCCTTGCAGTAGCGTCGTCAGGTATCGCTGCAATTTTATTAGCAGGTGGACGCACAGCTCATTCCACTTTTAAACTGCCCCTAAGTGTCTTTAGAGAAAAATAGCGTGTGCTCTATACGTAAAAATGGCCCTTTGGGAAAAGTTTTACAAGATGTCAGTTTAATAATCTGGGACGAATGTACCATGATCCATAGAGCTCATGTAGAAGCTCTAGACAGAACTCTTAGAGATCTTAGAAGCTGTGATAAAATTATGGGTGGGATTACTGTTATGTTTGCTGGGGACTTTCGACAAACTTTACCCGTAATAGTAAGGGGAACTAGAGCAGATATTGTAAAGTCTTGCCTTAAAAGTTCTCCATTATGGAAGTTTGTAAATATTTTAAAATTCTCGACAAATATGAGAGCCCATTTGGGGGGAGGTAGTATAACTTTCCCTTCAAAATTACTTTTAGTAGGAGACGGAAAAATACCTCATTTTCAAAATAAAATTGAAATTGACCGCGATTTAGGAGTAAGAGTAGGTAACATTGAGGATTTAATATCAAAAGTTTACCCTGACATCAGCGAAATAGAAAACAAAAGGCCTTCCTCCACATTCCCTTAAGCTAAAAATAGGCGCCCCAATAATTTTGCTTTAATAACGTGATCGTTGCAATCGTTTTGACTGGTCCAGCAGTTGGTCAAACAGTACTTATACCTCGCATCCCGATCCCAAATGATATACCTTTTAATTTCAAAACAATTCAATTTCTCTTTAAGCTATCTTTCGCCGTTACAATTAATAAATCGCAGGGGCAAACATTTAAACACGTGGGGCTCGATTTACGCCAAGACTGCTTTTCACATGGCCAATTATATGTCGCGTTGTCAAGATCAGGTTGCCGAGAAAATCAATATGTTCTTTTGCCACCAGAAATAAAAACAAACAATATAATTTACGCAGAAGTTCTTTGATAACAGAAATTGACGCGGACGAAGATAAAGACGAAGCCCAAAATCACTATTCCACGCGGACGAAGTCGCGGGCACAGCTAGTGTTTTATATCCGCGAACGCGCGGATGAAATAAGAACACGTGTGGTTCTAGTGGATCGCCAGATACAAATCAAATCTTTATTTCTGAAATACTAATATATATACATTTTCGTCTTATTTACTTAAAGTTAAAGCTGAAGTGTAAGCATCAGCTTGATTGAATCCAGAACAAAGAGTTAATTACAATATTAGCTGTGACAGCAAATTCCAGTAGAACGTTAAGCGTTCTGTTTTCTTTACAATTGTTATTGTTATGCCTTTTTGTGAGGGCCAGCGATATTGTTTTGATAATAATGGATTATTGGATTCAGAACGGAAAAAGCATATCGAATCCTTAAATAATCAAAAATATTTATTAAGATTTTTTATTAATGAGACAGTGTAATTGCAAAATGCAAAGATTAAATTTTATTTACAGTTATGATAAGGTTGCTATGCGGAGGCTGTCATTAACTTGTATGTACATACATACATATGTTTGCGACGCTGACTGCTGCCTACTCTATATATGGGGAATAATACGCTATACAATATCTCAATCTTGAACAATAAACAAACTTGTCTCATTTGAAGGCGAGACAAAGATAATTGTTGAGCTATTGTCACTGCACAGTCCGCGTGTTTCTATTGTCTCACTTCTCCCGTTTTTCGTAGCGCGTACGAAAGGGATCGAAAAAAGTATTGACCGTTAGTTTTATTGGGCTTTTAAGAAATAGCTTCGATACAAACAGGGGTAAATTTCAAACTTTTATTTATTTTTTTTGGCCTATGAAATTGACCAGTGTGCGGAAGCTGAAAATTCTAAATACAAGGTGCGTTCCAAAGTAAACAGGACTTTTTGAATCTAGCGCCCCCTGATACCGTCATCTATATGTCGACTTCTTCTTCTTCTTAATTGGCGTAGACACCGCTTACGCGATTATAGCCGAGTTAACAACAGCGCGCCAGTCGTTTCTTCTTTTCGCTGCGTGGCGCCAATTGGATATTCCAAGCGAAGCCAGGTCCTTCTCCACTTGGTCCTTCCAACAAAGTGGAGGTCTTCCTCTTCCTCTGCTTCCCCCGGCGGGTACTGCGTCGAATACTTTCAGAGCTGGAGTGTTTTCATCCATCCGGACAACATGACCTAGCCAGCGGAGCCGCTGTCTTTTAATTCGCTGAACTATGTCAATGACGTCGTATATCTCGTACAGTGGAGGTCTTCCTCTTCCTCTCCTTCCCCCGGCGGGTACTGCGTCGAATACTTTCAAAGCTGGAGTGTTTTCATCCATCCGGACAACATGACCTAGCCAGCGGAGCCGCCGTCTTTTAATTCGCTGAACTATGTCAATGACGTCGTATATCTCGTACAGCTCATCGTTCCATCGAATGCGATATTCGCCGTGGCCAATGCGCAAAGGACCATAAATCTTTCGCAGAATTTTTCTCTCGAAAACTCGCAACGTCGACTCATCGGTTGCCGTCATCGCCCAAGCCTCTGCACCATATAGCAGGACGGGAATTATGAGCGACTTATAGAGTTTAGTTTTTGTTCGTCGAGAGAGGACTTTACTTTTCAATTGCCTACTCTGTCCGAAGTAACACCTGTTGGCAAGAGCAATCCTGCGTTGGATTTCTAGGCTGACATTGTTGTTGGTGTTTACGTTGGTTCCAAGATAGACGAAATTATCTACGACTTCAAAGTTGTGACTGTCAACAGTGACGTGAGTGCCAAGTCACGAGTGCGACGACTGTTTGTTTGATGACAGGAGATATTTCGTTTTGCCCTCGTTCATTGCCAGACCCATTTTCTGTGCTTCCTTGTACAGCCTGGAGAAAGCAGAACTAATGGCGCGTGTGTTGAGGCCGATGATATCAATATCGTCGGCATACGCCAGCAGCTGTACACTCTTATAGAAGATTGTACCTTCTTTATTTAGTTCTGCAGCTCGAACTATTTTCTCCAGAAGCAGGTTGAAGAAGTCGCACGATAGGAAGTCACCTTGTCTGAAACCTCGTTTGGTATCGAACGGCTCGGAGAGGTGCTTCCCGATCCTGACGGAGCTTTTGGTGTTACTCAACGTCAGTTTACACAGCCGTATTAGTTTTGCGGGGATACCAAATTCAGACATCGCGGCATAAAGGCAGCTCCTTTTCGTGCTGTCGAAAGCAGCTTTGAAATCAACGAAGAGGTGGTGTGTGTCGATTCTTCTTTCACGGGTCTTTTCCAAGATTTGGCGCATGGTGAATATCTGGTCGGTTGTTTATTTACCAGGTCTGAAGCCACACTGATAAGATCCAATCAGTTTGTTGACGGTGGGCTTTAATCTTTCACACAATACGCTCGATAGAACCTTATATGCGATGTTGAGGAGGCTAATCCCACGGTAGTTGGCACAGATTGTGGGGTCTCCTTTCTTATGGATTGGGCATAGCACACTTAAATTCCAATCGTTGGGCATGCTTTCGTCCGACCATATTTTAAAAAGAAGCTGATGCATGCTCCCTATCAGTTCTTCGCCGCCGTGTTTGAATAGCTCGGCCGGCAATCCATCGGCCCCCGCCGCTTTGTTGTTCTTTAGGCGGGTAATTGCTATTCGAACTTCTTCATGGTCGGGCAATGGAATGTCTGCTCCATCGTCATCGATTAGGGAATCGGGTTCGCCTTCTCCTGGCGTTGTGCGTTCACTGCCATTCAGCAGACTGGAGAAGTGTTCCCTCCATAATTTAAGATCACCTTTGGGGGTTCTACAAGAGTATGCTCCGGTCTTGAAACCTTCTGTAAGCCGCCGCATTTTTTCGTAGAATTTTCGAGCATTACCCCTGTCGGCCAGCTTATCAAGCTCTTCGTACTCACGCATTTCAGCCTCTTTCTTCTTCTGTCTGCAAATGCGTCTCGCTTCCCTTCTCAACTCTCGGTATCTATCCCATCCCGCACGTGTTGTGGTCGATCGTAACGTTGCGAGGTAGGCAGTCTGTTTTCTTTCCGCTGCGACACGGCACTCATCGTCGTACCAGCGGTTCTTTTGCACTTTCCGAAAACCAATGGTTTCGGTTGCAGCTGTACGTAAGAAATTTAAAATGCCGTCCCACAGTTCCCTTATACGGAGTTGTTGACGAGTGCTTTCAGAGAGCAGGAGTGCAAGCCGAGTAGAAAATCGTTCGGCTGTCTGTTGTGATTGCAGCTCCTCGACGTCGAACCTTCCTTGTGTTTGTTGGCGTGCGTTTTTTGCTGCACAGAGGCGAGTGCGAATCTTGGCTGCAACAAGATAGTGGTCCGAGTCGATGTTAGGACCTCGGAGCGCACGCACATCTAAAACACTGGAGACGTGTCTTCCGTCTACCACAGCATGATCGATCTGGTTGGCAGTTTTTCGATCCGGAGACAGCCAGGTAGCTTGATGAATCTTCTTATGCTGGAATCTAGTACTACAGATAACCATATTTCGGGCCCCGGCGAAGTCAATCAGCCTCAAGCCATTTGGGGATGTTTCGTCGTGGAGGCTGAATTTACCGACCGTAGTGCCAAAGATACCTTCTTTACCCACCCTGGCGTTAAAGTCGCCAAGCACGATTTTGACATCGTGGCGCTTTCAAAGATGCGCTCCAAGCGCTCATAGAAGGCATCTTCGGTAACATCGTCCTTCCCTTTCCGTCGGGGCGTGGGCGCAAATCAGCAATATGTTGAAGAACCTCGCTTTGATGCGGATTGTGGCTAGACGTTCATTCACCGGAGTGAATGATAGTACTCGGCGACGGAGTCTCTCTCCCACCACGAATCCAACACCAAACTTGCGCTCCTTTATATGGCCACTGTAGTAAATGTCACAAGGACCTACTGGTCTCGTCAGCTGGGCAGCGGCACCTTCCCAATTAAGGGTCCGGACATTCCAGGTGCATGCCCTCAAATCGTAGTCCTTATTTCGTTTGCCATGGTCGTCATCAAAATGGGGTCTCTCATCCGAGGCTGTCGGTTACTTTTCATTGGTATAGTTTTTTTACGTGGCGGGTCCCAAACCCAGCGCACAACCTTATGTAGGGGATGTTTCGCCTTCTCACATTAGCTCGCCTTCGAACGGATGTTCTTAGGCTACCCAGAGGATACTTGGTCAAAGACCGGAAGTTGTGAGCTGCTTGAGCCATGTGTAAAAGAATCGTTTCTGGCCATTCCCAAGTAAATGGCGATCAGAGAACTTTCCTCACTTGCGTGAACTTCTACACATGACTCCATCCTCCTGTCCTGACTGTCGACTGGTCCATTAAAATCTGCTATCTTTATCTTGTTGTCCAGTGAGAATTTCATAACATTTCATTTATTGGAAGTGAAGTTATTGCGTTTTAAGTGCCAGTATGTTTGTGTTATCGGTTCGAAAATGAGCTTCGAACAAAGAGCCAACATTAAATTTTGTTTTAAAACTGGTAAGACTTTCACCAAAGCGTTTCAATTGATGAAACAAGTTTATGGCGATGATCGTCTATCCCGTAGCAGAGTGCACGAGTGGTTTCAACGTTTTCAAAGTGGTCGTGAGGACATAAATGACGATCAACATGTGGGCCAATCAAAATCCGTGATCATCTGAAATTCCATCGAAACTGTGCGTGAGCTCATGAAAAATCAGCCGAAATCATCACGGAAATTCATGGAAATGGAACTAAACATCTCCAAATCATCCATTTATCGCATTTTGACCGAACAGTTGGGCTTACGAAAGGTGCGTGCACGGTTTGTTCTGCACAAATTGACTGACGACCAAAAATTGTTGAGAATCCAAAATTCGAAAGACGATTTTATGACCAAAAATCACATTTTAACTATTAACCACTCCCCGTATTCACCTGATATGGCAACGCGCGACTTCTTCCTTTTCTTAAAAATGCATTGCCCATGAAAAGAAAGCGTTATGCAGACATAGAGGCCATTCAAAAGGCTTGCACCGGCATACTGGCGGCCATACCGGCCAACGAGCTGAAACAATCGTTCGATGTGCTCTTGGACCATGCAAATGCTGTATTGAAAAAGAAGGAGACTGTTTTAAATAAAATAAATTGATTTTGCCGAAAAAACTATTTGTTCTGTTTTTTTAAGTCTTGTTTACTTTGGAACGCAGCTTGTATTATATGTGTATACTATCAATTTCCTTATAAACGGTATGTTTGGAGTTGGGGAATACCACTTTTGATATTACGACACATCGTTATAAAATTAGAAATTGCTGTTTAAAAGCATTTATATTGGGTATATAGGGACAAGTAAAGGTTTCCCCTGATTTCGTCCATTTTTTGTATTTTTATTCAGAAGTATTAATTTTACCCATTTTTGGCAAAAAAGTATGCTGTTGTCACAACAATGTTATGGTAAAATTCCAATATTAGAACTAATGGAAAGTAGGCTTGGTTGTTATCAGATAGTTCCTGAGATATATAGTAGGCTTTTATCTAAATGGCGTTTTGTGGGCGTGACAGTGATCCGATTACTCCAATCTGCAACACAAACCTTTATTGGGTGTCAAGAAACGTATGGCAAGCTTTATCAAGATATCTCAATTTTTGCTCTGCTTACAGACGGACTGAAAAAAGTTTCAAACATACATTAAAAAAAATAAATAAAAAGGAAGCATGTCAAAAAACTGAGAAGAATTTATAAAAAATATAATTCAGTGGGCGTTGCAGGACAAACATTTTCGAGCGACGTGTTTGTGTGAATTGTGCATGCCGAAAATGCAGCGTTCGTTAGAAGGTACTCGATTTGATTATGTGTGAAACTCGGTTTATCTGCGACAGTGACGTTTGATATGATCAAGTGGGCTTACCTAGATGTTGCTTTAGCAAGAAGTGGTGTGTTTCCGTGGCACCAGGTCTTTCGCTGATGAATGAGCAAATCCAAATTGAAAACGATAATCATTGTCTTTTTTGACCTCAAAGGCATCGTCCACCATGAATTTGTTCCTTTTGGACCAACTGTTAACCCCAAGTTTTACGTGAAAGTCCTCAATAGACTCAAAAGAAGGGTCAATCGGGTCCGACAAGATATCGCGGCCAATTGGAAGTTGTACTCCGACGATGCCCAGGCTCGCACCACTTTTGGGCCTAATCGGGAGACAGGAAAAATGCTTTCGAGGCTATACCTAACATTTCATCGTATTCCAGCACTTTATGCAATGATAGCGTGCGTCTTGGTGTTTTATTAGCGGCCCATATTGTTGCGATAGTGTGATTCAGATTAGTATTTCTGAAGAAAGATCTTTGGGTTAACCCTCAATGTGGTATATTCAATTATTTCCTGTAAAATAGGCATAAGATGCATTGAATCGGAGATGTTGGAAAGGCACGTATGCTCCTTCGAACGGCAGAAGAAGTGATCAGATTTATATTACTCTTTGCATTGTTTCCGTATATTGGTATGCCATAATCAACCTTCCACAATATTACAGCCTTAGTAACATTTATTAAATTATTTGGATGGATAAGGCAATGTTTAAAAGATAAATATTTAACAATATTTAACCTGTCAGCTAGGTTTTTTTTTTCTTGATAGTGCCCTTTAAAAGTTAAATGTTTGTCGAAAGTGATTCCAAGGAACCATAGAAACATTTCAAATATTAATACAATATATAAATGATCAGGATGACGACACGAGTTGAAATCCGTCCATCCATTCGTCTTCCTGTGCAAGATGTAACTTGAAAAAAATTAAGATATCGTAATGCAACTTGGTACACGTGTCCCTCGGCAAAAAGCGTAGCCCAAGTTCGCAGGTGCGCGTTATCGTACCACTGTCAGACCCATAAAACGTCTTTAAGCAAAACCTAAAAGTGTCATAATAGCACAAACAACAGCCAGGTGTGGGTTAAAAGTTTTGAAGAAATGGGCGTGGTCCTGCACCCTAATAGTTTTAATGTACATATTTCCAAACCACTTAAGCACCAATAACCAAATTCCATCAGAACAAACCTCTTAAGCACCTCTATTGTAACTTTTTGGTTGAAATCATATATCTCGAACCCGCCCGACCTATTTCAACCAAATTTAATAACTGTCCTCTGACATTCCTATGTGTTTATGCGACTTCATGGCATCCCGCCCCTCAACACAACACAACATTCACCACACCACCAACTCACACTCATCACACAACACAACAGTCAGCACACAACCTACATTAACATACACGCAACCCCATGCAACAAACCAACCACACCATACACACACCATACGTTATCATTTTCACCACCTAATCGATCAAAAAGGATTGATTAGATCGGGATGGGCTCAATTCGATTTACGCCCGTATACGACAAGTTTCGCCAGCTCTTCAATCCGCACGTTCAATTTTTTTTAGTTTGAATTTGTGGTCCAAATTTGGAATCTCCTTCCGATCTCGCGTGTGGTTGTGCAGTAACAGCAGCAGTGCGCCGTTTCATAGCAGTATAAAATTGTGTTAAAAGATTTGAAGTTTTGCCCTCACAAGAGAAACACAATAAATTGCTGAATTTTTTATTTTCAAAAAAAATAATAAAACCTTTCATTTCAATAAAAACAAAAAGGAATACATAATTAAAAGTCAGCGTAAGTATACCCCCCACACACCGAGTGGAACTAAGTGCAATAAACAAATGGTCCTTCGAGCCTCTTAGACAGGCACCTACAATTATTAAAAGAACCCACCAAGTGGTGGAAAAGTGAAAAAAAAAATCAGAGTGCATGTGAAACAATACTATGGAACAATTAAAAGTGCACACAAGAAAATTATAATAAATAAATACGTACTTAAACATATATCAAGTGATCAAATCTACGAAACGGGCGCGAAACCAAATACAGTAAAATAAATACAAAAAAAATCAAATACGGGCGCGGTAAAAAACCAAATAAACAAAAAAAAAAAAAACAACCCCAGAACTTACGGCAGAGGAGATAAGGATTATAAGCAACGTGGGAAGAGAACAAAACCTCAACACGGAAGACATCAAACTAGGAAAAAAAACCAAGAAGACAAAACGATAAGAAAGAAGAGAAAGAAAAAAGAGATACATACACATAAGTATTGCTACCCATAAACCCTTGGCGGAGGAAAATGTGAGTCCATTCCGATTAAATTTTTAAAATAATTATTTATGCACATTTGTATGTATGTTAATATACAGTTTGAGCTGTAATACAGTATAAGCCTTACTTATAAAAAACCCAACTGTTCTGTACGAAAAACCAGTTATACAGTTCGGTATATACAAACATATGTATGTATGTAGATAGGTACCGAAATTAATGAAAAAATTACGGTACGTGCCGACTGCTTATTTTGTGTTTCCAAACACACTATAATTTTCCAAAAAAAAAAAAAAAATTTTTCAAAGTCAAGTATTCTTACTTGCATCTGGTGATACCCCTTGGGCTAACAAAGCAACAAGCAGGATCGCCTATAATAAATAAGCAAAGGCGAGCAAAAAAAAGAAGTGCAATACATACATATGTACACATATAAATAAATATACTCAGTTGTATAAAAAAAAAAGAAAAGAAAAAAACATACATACACATGTGCACATACATACATACAAAAATTTATGGGTCATTAAACTTTGGGCGGAAAATATTATATTCCGCAATTAACGTTCATATATACATGGACATATAGTACATGCATACATAAGTCAACTGTATCAAAAGATTAAGCAAAATATTGTTGTTAAACTACCTGCTTTAAAGCTTACTTCGTGTCTCCAAACACATTACAAAAAAAATCCAAATCAAATTTTCAAAGTCAAGTATTCTTACTTGCAAGTTCTAGTGATACCCCTTGGGCTAACAAAGCAACAAGCAGGATCGCTTTAACATATAAGCAAAGGCAGAAGAAGAAAAAACAACAACAACATTACAGTGGATATTTATGTATGTACATATGTGAATGTATATCGCGAACCAACAATTTCTCCTTTATCGCTCTTACATTTTCTCTCTCTCTCAATATATACCAACGCACGGTGGTTCCTCCCATATGACAAATATAAAAAAGTCTATGTTTATATATTGGGCTTGTAGCTAATAAATAGTTGCATATGCCATCAAATTTATGTATTTTGAGTTTGTTTTGATTATTTCTAACGGAACTTCTTGAGTGAAAGCAACATATGTACGGCCTTGCACAGAAGTAAATAGTTGACAAAAATAAAAGCGAAAGCAACGTGTACATTCAACTGCAAAAGTTTAATTTCAAAAAGTGTCTAAATAAAAATACTAAAAATGGAAATTAAAGTAGATGGCAATAGTATTATTTTTCAGTAATAAAAATTTTTTAAATTGTGCTGTTGTTTTTAGAATAACAAATTTTAATGAAGTGTCTTTTTGATTCAGTTTTGTTGTTCTTTGTTAAATGTATTTGGAGATTTAGTAACTTTGTCAACCGAATGCAGTGACCGGATTAGTGTGTAAATGTTGATACAAGTATATAGTTTAAAATAATATTAAGTTCAGGTGCAGGGATTTGCAGGTTTCTAAATAAAGTTCATTAAACTAACCTAACTTTTTAGTTTCAAAGTGTATTTTGTACATGAAATGTGCGTGTTATAGCATTGGTTTTTGCAAGTAATGTCAATAAACAAATGTAGAATTAGTTGTTGTTGTCTCACTCTCTCTCTCTCTGAGATTTTTATTTTTTAAATTTCTTATCGTAGGAACGTCTCATCAACGCATATTTTCTCGCTCCTATATTTTTGAAATTTGGTGCTCCAAAAATGAAATGAAATGTGTAAAATATTTATGCAGACGCATTGGGGTGATGTGGAAACAAAACCATCGCGTAAGGTCAGATTATAAGAAACTACTCGGATTGGATCTCTTACAAAGAGATTGTTACCTTAAGTCTCGAAACTCTATCTTTGCCATCTGAAAAAGAAGAAGCAAAAGCGAATAAACGTGGTCGCCCAACTGCTGATTTCTCTGCATGCTCCTAACGGACTAAGCAACGTAGAATAGCAAAATTGGCAGAAATTGATAAAATGGCAAATTAGGTCGGCAGAAGATAAAACTCAATTCATTGAAAAAAAATTCAGGTTAGAAATAAGTTTAGATCAGAAATCGGTTTAATAGTGTACATGCCAAAAACAGGAGGTAGTGGGACGTCAAACGATGGCAACACGGCTAGACACTTTTTTAATAATGCTGGTTTGGTTTCTCAAATAACGGGCGTTGACGAAGAGCTCATACTAAGATGTGCAACATTACTGCAAGCTATGTCATCAGGATATAAAATAAACGCGGAAAAATTTAAGCAATTCGCACTTGAAACTGCTAAAGGGCTTGTAGAGAAGTACCTGTTTAAATGAGTTAAGCATCCACCCACTTTACCCGGAAAAAACTGGCACCCACTAATAAAGCACTGCTCAATACAACATATCTGATGACACCATACTAATACATTACCACTCAACGCAACTCACCACACTTCTACATCATTCAACCCACTCAACACAAAAGGATGGGCAAAAGGAAAAGCGGACACAATTCGTGGATCACTCATCGCTGATAGGCATTCGCTTTCATACGTATGTATGTACATCTCGCTACTCTACCACGATTACCCAAGTCACCCACGATCCGCGTCAACTTGATCGCCAGCACCGACCCGTTTCCGGAATTTTGAGTGTTATCGCCTTACTCTTCGATATTAATTTATAGTTTTTTTTGGACATCTAAATTTAGTTACTTAAATAAAATTGTTCAAAGAAACCAAGTGTACTAAACGGATATTTTTGTTTAATTTATGCAGTGGTGGATGCTCCACAATATACTGAGTACAAAATTGTTCAGTACCCTTGGTTCTATCTTCCACCTTCAGTTCACAAGATCCTAGTGCATGGTTCCGAAGTCATCCAGAGTGCAATAATATCCATTGGAGAACTATCAGAGGAAGCTGCGGAAGCCAAAAACAAGGATATTAAGAGGTATAGGCTTCAACATACGAGGAAAACTTCTCGAATTGCAACAAATACGGATTTACTAAATATGTTATTGTCAAATAGATCCATTTATTACAGGTCAACGAAAATTGCCATGCAAAAAGAAAAGCGCATTTTTAAAATCTACAATAAAATTGTTGGAAGACTAATTACGTAAAGGAATTTTTTATTGAGGTTGACAACGTCGTTATCTTTCTTCCAAATTAATAAAATTTTTTTTGAACTGTAAAAAATAAATTGTTTAATTTTATAAAATTAAATGGCACATCCGTTTTCCTTTCTATTTATTAATAATAAATCCGGTAATTGGAACAAAATTTATCACATGCTCAGGTATTTTAACGTTAGAATTATATATGTAGAATATGAAAAGTGGGCGTTATACAATTGCGATTTTTTCAGAATATCGTACTTGCATGAACAGAAATATGCTGTGTATATTGCAGGTCAGTATCTCTATTCTAACTATTTTTGTCGCTATCCTCCATACAAATGGAACCACTGTGCAACGTAACAATAAAAAAAAGTATATATAATATACAAAATATATTTAATACCCCGGTCAACGAACTTAAAACGCGGGACAACACAAAATCAAGTATATGTACACGGAGGATATCCATATCCAAAAATTGGAAAATTACAATTGACTAAAATACATACATATTTCCGTATGCGCATTTATATGTATATATATATACGTACATACTTAAATGTTAACATATTTACAAACATACAAATTTTATACTTATTTAGTATCATTGTTCCGCACATTTCGCTATATTGCACATACGTATTATATATGTACATACATATGCATGTACATATGTATATGACAATTGTGCGAAACTATAAGGGAAACGAAAGAACAAACAAACATTAAGCATAACTATATGCATATAAATATATACATACGTTTATTTTTGCGTTATTATTAATTTCTTTCCTTTTTGCGTTCTTATCTCAAAAGATAGACGTACTAAGGAATAATATACAAATTAATAGCGAGTATATCGCAGATACTTTTAACCAATACACGGTAAAAAAAAAAAAAAAAATTATATACAAATATTTTTTGATTTGACAATTTAAGCGGTGAATACGTGTTCGCAAATCTATATACTTAATTCAATTAATTAATAATAAAATCAATTATTCTTCTCATTTTTAATTACACATTTGCTCTTATTATCAACTTTTTAATTGTATTTCAAAGCAAAACAATTTTAAGCTCAAAGCTTACATTTTATTTCTGTAAATGCAATCGGAAAAATCAAAAGAGGTTAAACCAAGAACACCTCAAATATTAAAAATTCCGAAAAT
Source organism: Bactrocera neohumeralis (assembly GCF_024586455.1). Classification (NCBI taxonomy): domain Eukaryota; kingdom Metazoa; phylum Arthropoda; class Insecta; order Diptera; family Tephritidae; genus Bactrocera; species Bactrocera neohumeralis. Next base: position 13,864,978 of record NW_026089622.1, on the reverse strand, counting down.
GGCTGATGATGATAAATCACAAAGCACACCTGCAGAAGCTACACGCTCAAAGCAGGGTGTCAAACAAAAAAGAACCAAAGATAATTCAGTGTCAAGGTTCATAACTGAAAGTGACAGTTTTTTTAGATACTGCACAAGATTTACTGCTTCCCCGATTAATGATAACACAGAATCGGTTCTAAATTTAAAAATTCAAAGCATAGATAGCATATGGGCACGCCTTCTGGCAGCATACGATACAGTACTAGATACTGACGATGCTGAACTCCCAGAAAACGTAAAAGCTTCGGCGTCAGCTAAATATGAAAACTGCCTCGAACAATATGAAATTACGAAGGCAATGATAATGGACCAAATAAATTTATTAAGGCCATCTAGAACCACTACTCCTCCCCCGACAGTAGTTACGACTCAAAAAGATGAAATAGATACAGGTACATTCTTGAAAGAGCCAGCTTGTGATACTGAAGTTTTTCACGGAGGTTATGAGCAGTGGCCGTCCTTCCGTGACATGTTCACTGCCGTATACATTAACCATCCCAAACTTTCACGAGCTCAAAAGCTGTACCATCTCAGATACAAAACAAAAGGGGAAGCTGGCAGTATCGTCAAGCGTCTCGCTTTAAATGACGAAAACTTGAATCTGGCTTGGGAAGCACTGGTCGAAAGATACGAAAATGAAAGAGTATTGGTAGACAACCAAATAACAATTTTAATGAATTTACCAAAAATTCAACAAGAAACCAGCCAAGAGTTTCAAAAACTATACTCGACAGTGACTAATTGTTTATCTGTGTTAGAAACACAAAAGATTTCCACAGAATCGTGGGACCCTATCCTAGTAAATATTTGTGCAGCAACATTGCCTGATGCTGCTCTGCTACGATGGGAGCAATCACTAGTGGCACGAAAGAAATCGCCAAAATGGCATCAAATGAAAGACTTCTTAACAACTCAGTACGAAATAGCTGAGCGAGTTGATAAAAAACAGTCAAACAAAAAAATAATCAAAATGAGTCGAATAAAAACTTTTTTAAACCCCAAGCCAGCAATAATACACAATTTAATAGGCACGCAAATAGAAGCCAAACATTTGTGTCAAACCAAACCAATAATTGGCAACCATTATGTGAAATATGTAAAGGAGGTCACAATATAAGATCTTGCGAGAAATTTAAAAAATTATCCGTTTCTGACAGAAACAATCTTGTCAGACAACATAAACTTTGCATCAACTGTCTGTCGAATGCTCATACGACAAAAGACTGCGAAAGCAAATTTAATTGTGTGTACTGTCAACGAAGACATCACTCATTGCTTCATATTACAAATTTTCAAAATATGAAGCAAAATCAATTTCATAAAACCACCGGGTTAGTCACTACAACCAAAAGTGATAATCCCGAAATCTCACATCCCGAAAAAAGGGAAGAACAACCATGTTGCTCTAAAGCAGCAAAAATTCAAGCTCTTCATTCAGAGAATGAAAGCAAAATTCTTTTACCCACTGCGGTCATCGCTATTGAACATAGAGGAGAATTATTCAAATTAAATATGCGATAACAGATCAATTCTCATATACAATTGAGTCAATTTCTGCAATGTCCGCCAGTACAAAACGCCAAATACTTTCCTCGGTGGCAAAACTTTTCGCCCCCGCAGGATGGCTTTCGCCAATAATGATTCAAGCAAAAATCCTCATTCAAGAATTGTGGCAAGATGGCACTGAATGGGATGAACAGGTAAAACCTGTACGTTTAACATAATGGGTACAATTTGCTAACAATTTGCATACTATTTCAGAAATTCGAATCCCTCGATGGGTAAATTTCACCCCTAACATTAACACAGAATTATACGGTTTCTGTGATGCCTCTGAAAAGGTTTATTGCGCAACAGTTTACGTACGCACACAGTACGATAACAAAATATCTGCACACCTCTTGGTAGCCAAAGCCAAAGTTGCACCTTTGAAGACACTCAGTCTGCCACAGCTTGAACTGAATGGTGCTCTTCTGTTAGCAAAATTAATTTCAATAGTTCAAACCCATCTGAAATTAACCGATCATAAAATGTACCTTTGGTCCGACTCAGAAATAGTTTTAGCATGGTTAGAAAAACCACCCTATTGCTGGAAGACCTATGTATCTAACCGAATATCCCAAATTCTAGACTTAGTTGGCCCAGCAAAATGGCAACATGTTGCAAGTGCGGATAACCCAGCGGATCTTGGGACCAGAGGTTGCAAGCCACTGCACCTCACCAGCACTACACTCTGGTGGAATGGTCCAACATGGCTAACAGAATCACAAGAATTCTGGCCAAAGTCTCCCGCTCGTAATATAATACCGCCGGAAAGTCGGAAAATTGAACATTTTCAAATCACTCCAGAAGAGGATGATATTCTCCACCGATTTTCTTCATTTCCTAGAGCACTAAGAGTAGTCGCTTACATGCACAAATTCACCCAAAGACTTAAACAAAAAATGAAAGGGATACCAAATGATCCTTGCGTACAACTAACGCATACCGATTTGCAACATGCCAAAGTTAGTCTCATTACCTACACCCAAACTCGCTATTTCAGTCGAGAGAAAGCAAAGTTGGTCGAAAGACGACCACTCGAAAAGGGAAGCTCTCTTCTCGTTTTAAATCCATTCTTGGGCGCTAAGGGATTAATAAGGGCAAATGGAAGATTAGCGAACTCCAGCCTTAGTTATAACGAACGACATCCCATTATTATACCTGAGAAATCCCGGTTTACTCATTTATTCCTAATATACCTTCACCAGCTTACACTACATGGTGAGCATCGCTTGATGCAGCAAATGGTCCGACAAGAATTTTATATACCCGCGACTAAAGCCACAACTTAAAAAGACGATTTTTATGTGTAAACAATGTACCTTGTACAAACATAAAATGCGCACGCAGATCATGGCAGCTTTACCACCTGAACGCTGCAATTATGCTCTACCTTTTACTATTACTGGGATTGATTTTGCTGGACCTTTCCAGATAAAGGCCTCAATGTTAAGATCATCTACATTTAGAAAAGGGTATGTGGCTGTTTTTGTATGTTTTACGACAAAGGCAGTACACCTCGAGCTTTGTTCAGATCTGACAACTGCGGCTTTCCTCGCAGCATTCGCACGCTTTGTCGGACGACGCGGATTTCCCTCAAAGATTATGAGCGACAATGGGAAAAACTTTATCGGAGCTCAAAGAGCCACCGAGAAAGAATTCATAAACTTCATGAAAGAAGTATCCCCCGAAATTGTTAGAAAATATGCACCTCAAGGGATCGATTGGCAGTTTATACCTCCATGTTCTCCACACATGGACGGACTTTGGGAATCAGCAGTCAAAAGCTTTAAGTCCCATTTAAAGAAAACGGCTGGGAATCATAAATTTAATTATGAGGAGTTTACTACACTACTCACTCGTATCGAAGCCGTATTAAATTCAAGACCTATATCACCACTCTCGCAAGATCCCTCCGATTTCACAGCTCTTACACCTGGACATTTCCTCAGAGGAGCTCCTCTTCTCGCCATACCTGAGACAGAAGGAGACTCACTCACTTTAATAAATCGATGGGAAAGAATCAAGATTCTTCATCATGAATTCAGCCACAGATGGAAGGAGGACTATCTTAAAGATCTCCATAAGAGATATCGATTGAAAACGATCCAGAAGGAACCCAGTACAGGCGAATGCGTCATCATACAGGACGAATGCCTTCCCCCAACCGAATGGCGACTAGGTCGCATTGAAAAGGTACATCGGGGACGAGATGGCCATATAAGAGTAGTAGATGTACGAACACAAACTGGCCTACTAACTCGACCACTAGTGAAATTGTGTTTTCTTCCAAATACCGAAGAACCGATCACCGAAAACAAGCGAACGCAAACGCATGCATAAAATCAAACAATAATTAATTAAAAATACACCGTTTTACAATCCGTATGTACAAACCGAAAACATAATGAACGCGATTAATAATAAACAATAAAATCCATATATAAATAATATATAATACATATAAATAAAAGTGTCATATAAAGACATAAATACATACACCTATATATATATAGTACACATATACACATAATGAGTAGCATACTTCATACTACTAGCAAAACCATGTTTAATATACATATTCCTATTCCACTAGAAATGGACGTAGAAGAAACTCGCAATAACCCCCAGTCGGTGAGGTCCGCAATTACTGTAAATGCAGCATCCGCTGCACCCATCGCCGCACCAAGGAGGCAACAAGGCACAAGCCCGCCCAGCCAATCATCCGGTCAACCAGTCGTGGAAGCGGGCGAGGAGCAGTTCGAGAAGTATGTACCGCCCCGATGCAGCCTATGCCATCGAGCCCATTTCCTGAAGAAGTGTATGATTTTCAAGACGATGACACTCGCTCAGCGCCAACAGATCGCTAGAGCCCACGGCCACTGCATGACATGCTTGGCAGACACGCACGCTACGTTGGAGTGCATGTCGGACGGGTCGTGTCAGTACTGCCACCGACCGCATCATACATTATTTCACCGTTTTCCTCGACGCGCTGATCCGTCAACGCACGCCAGTCACCGTCATGGTCAACAGCGGCATAGAGATCAAGTTCAACGCCGAAGGGGCCATCGCTCTAAACCGTCTCGAGGTGCCCGTTCGCCGACACCACCACATCGTAACCATCGCAACCATCGCCACCAGCGAAAGGCGACGGGTTTCAGCGCTGTAGTGAGCACCTTACAGAAATTGCAGCGGCTTCTAGGCAATTAATTCGCCTAGGGGGGCCGGGATGTTTATGCGACTTCATGGCATCCCGCCCCTCAACACAACACAACATTCACCACACCACATTCAGCACACAACGCAACATTCATCACACAACTCACACTCATCACACAACACAACAGTCAGCACACAACCTACATTATCATTATTTGTTAGCAGTATTAGCTCTGTTTTCTCCGTAGCGAGCTGGAGGCTGTGTGAGTCGAGCCATGCTTGCATCCGTATCATGACCTGGTTCAGCTTTCTTCGCGCTTCTTCTATATCCCTCGCTATGATTACTGCTGCAATGTCGTCCGCGTAGCCAATTAAATACGATTAATCTTGCATATCTAGTTTTAATATAGAGTGATATCTAATGTTCCACAAGTCTGGGCCTCTAATAAATCCTTGTGCTGCTCCCGACGTTACTGCTATCTGCCGTGATACCTCTTTAGTTTTGTACAGCAGTTTCTGCCTGTTGCAAGGTAACTCCGCACCACAGCCCTGAAGTAGTCGGGTATCTTAAAGCTTTTCTCGAGAGCGTCGATTATATCAACCCATCTAGCGCTGTTGAAGGCTTTTCGGAGTCCCCAGCAACACTATTCCTTAGTACTTATGCCATCTACGCTGTGCGGGTTCTACGCTTTCAATGACGCATTTTATAGCTCCTATAGTTGATCTGCCGGATCTAAAACCATGTTGTCTAGGAGACATTCCTCCACCTTCGAGAGCAGCCGTTTCGAGTCTGGGTTTAAGTAGGCTTTCGTACAGGTTTCCCGCTGTGTCAAGCATGCAGAGTGGACGGTATGCTGATGTCGAATTGGGGTCTCCTTTTCCCTTACTGATTACACTATCGACAATCTTAACTTCGAATTCGTATAACTGAATAGGTAATTGAGAAATAAAGTCCCCTCCCGGTGAACAAAGACCACGTCACTCACCATCCCCGTCCTGCTATAGGGTGCAGATATGGACAATGACAATGAATGATGAGTCTGTGATGATGAGGCTTGAGAAAGGTTCTGCGGAAGACTTATTGTCCTTTGCGCATTGGCAACGGCAAATATCGGATTCGATGGAATGATGAGCTGTACGAGTTATATTAAGATATTGACTTAGTTAGCTAGGTCATGTCATCTGGTGGATGAAAAAAATTCAGCTCTGAAAGTATGCGATGCAGTATCCGTCGGGGGAAGCAGAGGAAGAGGAAGACATCCATTCATTTGCTAAGCCGTTTTGCCTCACTTGGAAAAACTAGATGGTTTCGCTTTTGATGGTAGCGTGATCTCGTTTACCGGTGCGCATGCCAACCATATAAATTAATCTTTAATTGTGGTAACGCAATAACTGGAACACAGTATTTAACTTTTAACAAATATATTAATCAAATATAGGTACAATAAAAATTAATTTTTCACCTATCTTTCCACAATTGCTGCTGCGACTACGACGATTATTCCTGCTCAATATGCAACGCATGGTGTACTTGTATGTCAAAAATCGCCACACTCATCGCTATGGTTCGGTCTGGAGGCGCTATGGCTTCCTGGGGTCGTCCACGAATGTCCATCTCTTGGATAGACGTCGTAGCCTTCAATCAATGGTTTTTTGAGTTCGCATAATGGGGTAGCCAAGTAGCACTATTTTATAATAGGCAAAGAACTTACGACGAGATACCACTCCAACAAAAGCACGTAAGGAAGTTACTAAACTTTCCATAGTTAGTTCTCTGTGCGACAAAGTGCATAATATTGCCGATTGTCCAAACTTCCAGCAAACAGCCAAAATGTTCAGTAGACAGTTAATACAAAAGCATCTGCATTCAGTGCGTTAAAACCAATATGCTTAGACGCTGCACTTAAAAACAAGCTTGCAAAATAGAAGCAGGTCGAATGGCATACAACCCACAACTACATAGACTAATTACTGTAGTAACATTAGTCTAGTAAATAAAATCCCGGTTCATCAACGTAAGTTTAAAAGATAATTATCCTTTATATTCCGGTAATATTGTATGACCAAAAAGCCACAGTAGAGTTTTTTATGCCAGTCCTGGTGAAGAGTTGTACTTGAGATGGAAAGACACCATGGAAAGAGGAAAGCTCAAAGGGTTTTAATTTTTAAGTATATGTAATAGAGAGAAACTATATGGGTTATTGCATGCAAAATATACGTAGTATCATAGACCACAAGCTACCCCAATAAACTCTCAACATAGACACTCTAAACGAGCACAAACATCTAAAGGGATTATTACTAGACTACTACGTGTAAAAGGTTGAACTTTGTGTGCCTATGATGGTGAATCAAGCTAAAAGTGATGATATAATAGCTGCGCATTGCAAGATATGTTGGTCAGGATAAGTCCTTTTGCGCTTATTTGCCAGACCAATGTTTGTACCTTGTACTAAATGTGTTCATCTGAATACCTATTTTTTGTAATCTGGGTGGGTATCAATAATGCTCAAAAACCGCTTCATCAAAGGCATAATGAAGAAAACAATATTACATGGTGCTAGTGTAAATAATGGGAAACAGGTCTCTTGTAGAAATATAACCATATTGAACTGCCCGAATGAAGATGAAAAGTAGCCCCGATCTGCAGCAGTATCTCGTCGGGGAAATAAATAACTATCTAAAAAGGAGTAACGTAAGGAAACAGAGTGTGGAGGAAATATCAACAGGCGGCAAGTCTTGGTTAATTCCAATATTCACACCAATTGAAAATCTTGTGAGAAATGGCGTTCTTTTGAAAAATACATAGAATGTAAGAACGTTCTACGGTTCCAGATACTTTCAAACGCCGTGGCAAATATTGCCGAAAATACATTCGCGGTTGACTGGATTCGTGGAATGGATGATGAAGACGAAATGATTAGACCCACTATCTAAGTGAGTGCCGCCAGGGCTCTCAAGTCAGCATGAGCCGACAAGCAACTGCTTTATAGAGCCAGGGTCGGAATTTCAAAAGGTTCCCGGTTTGTAGTGGTTACCTACCAGCAGCGAAAGATCTTTTCTTCACAAGTTCCATCCAGATGTCTTTGACCAAACCATTTTTCTAAAGAATCGACAAATGCTTCGGGTTTTATTAAAATCAAAGCTAAGAAAAGTTAAATACAGGACTTTTGGTGATCGGGCATAATTTGGGATAAACCTGCGTACAATCAGGAATGCTCCGCATGGTGGCTGCACTGTATATATACATAGAATCAGAATTATGTTACCTTTATCAAACCGCAGCAACGACAACCAACTTCGATGGTAACCATTTTGAGACTTTGTCTAAATACGTTCACAAGACAGGAGCTCTCCTTACAACTCACCGTCGGGGTTTCTAATGCGATTCGAAGGATATGGACCAGTTCGTAGCTGAACGCAATTCAAACAGCCAAATTTATTGATGATATGCAGCTAAACTCTAATGATTTACATGTAGTTTGTGGAAAAAACACGTTATACAGATGCGCGTTATTTGATACTTTCTGACAACGCTAGTACAAGCGCATTACTACTTATTTTTCGCAGAAAAAATGCTATGGCGTGGCATTCGATCAAATAAAAAAGACGCGGTAAGTAGAAAATGGTCAATTTTCTCGATTTTTAGATAATTTCGGGTTACTACGTGTAAAAGGTCAAATCGAAAGAACAGCATTGTGACACATCTGATCACGGATTTCTACCATTAAAAGATCCATCATCATCATAATGTGATAGTGGTTAATAAGGTGAGTCATCGATTATGAACTACGAACTTTTGTACGAATCATAGCAAAAGTTTGTCAAAAAGCAAGAAAGTTGTTTTTACCTACCAGTGTACATATTGACATTCCATCTTCATTATACACTGAATAATTCTTCCTAAAGCTGAAATTGTATATACCTATCACGACGGGGAGTTCCACAACGAATCAAATCTGACAACGGCACTGAATTTCAGACGTGCTCCTCGTATTCTGACTAATAAAATAATCAAATATGGGCTGGCCGAAGGAGCACATGGTGTGATCCATAAAGTCAGTATAGATGGCAACATTATTAAAAGAGGGTCTTCAGGTAAAAGCACTGAGATCAACTTTAGCCGACGTTTAAAAATATTATTAACCCTTCGTTGAATAGCATTGGATATATGCAATGGAAACTTATCGTTAATCTGGCGGCTACGTCGTTTTTTTAATTTACAGTTATTTTTTCGCCAAATGAAAATTGTAAGTTATTACTATTCTCCTTTGGTTGAGTTTCGCAAATATTGTTGAGTTTTTGTGAATATACGCAGTAAACTTATTTCTGATATATTGAAAACGCCGTGCTAAATTTTCATTATTTTTGTGCATTATTGAGAATGTGTAATAATTTGTAAGTATTTCCTATTAGTTTGGAGAGTTTCTCGCACAAATAATAAATTCGGTCTTGACACTAATTATTTTTGCGAGAGTTATAGTGTGTCATTGCACATGTTTAATATCCTGCATTTAAGCCTAAATTTTTACTTGTAGGGTGCTTACTGATAATGATAACGAACGAATATAGAAAACTGTGATGACTGTAAAGATGAGTATTTCGCTGATGATGATGAAGCAAAGTTTGAATTGGATATAAGTATATTTACCCGAATATAATTAAGAAGAAGCAATTTTAAAGAAGTTGAAAGAACTATTTGGAAACTAAACAAGATCTGAAAAGTTTTTAGGGATAGGATAGTTTATGGCAACAAATTAATACAAGACACTATGTTAGTAAATAAATTCGAAAAAATTAAAGTAGTATGTTTCGGATTGTATATCTGGATATAATTACAACTTCGAAATATATACTGGCCATGAAAACTGTACAATAGACTTTCTGAAGAAATTGATTTGGGATCAAGTTCCAACATAGTTATATTAGAGTATTACTAAGGGATTATTACACATCTTTTGCCACCTAAGTAAATGTGGAATTTACTCACTGAGAACAGTTCGTCGGAACCGAATTCCCAATTTAAAGCTACTAGACGAGTAATTTTGATGATTAAAACAAGGTGAAAATTCTTTGAATATCATGCAAACGTGGCTAATTTTCATATATTCTTGGATAGATAATAAAATCTTTAACTTGATTTCAAGCTACTGTGGCAAAACTTCAGAACTAGGAGTTGAAATGGTTGATAAGACATTTGGGTGGTAAATAACGGTCGCTTGCCCAAACGTTCTATCAAAGTATAACAAATTTATAGCCTGATACAAAATCAAAATACGCTCTTAGATGTAGTATATGCGACTTATTTTATCGTTTGGTTGACACGGATATAGTAAATGCTTGGATATTATATAAACGAGTGGATTCGCAAAACCGAAATACAGTCACAGACATTTTGGAGGATTTTCCCCTGTAAAATGGGGAAACTGCAACACCACGTGGAAGGTCTTCAGAATTATCAAAAAATTTTACTAAAGATAATATAATGTATTTATTTGCCATATATAAGTATAATCCTTATACTTAATTTCTAAAGAAAGCACTAGAGAAATTATCCCATCAATGAAAATGAATTACGGTTGGACCACGTGGATTACTGGCCAACATGGCTGGACACTTGAGTCACTTGCAAATTAGCAGGTTGTGACTGATATACGTGCATATGTTCCGTCTCATAGCTTAGCATCCAGCTCTCAAAAAATGTAAGAACTGATATAAAAAAACGCTTAAGAAATTATCAAGAAAGTTTCCTGCGATTATTTTTATTTTGCTAGTTTGCAGCTCTAAAGAAATCAAGTACTAATTTTTAATCCTTTTTTTCAATAAAATGCGTATTTGGCAATTGTGGTTTTGCGAAAAAACAATTAACAAAGTAATCGTTAAATTCCTCCTAAATTAACGATTCATTAATCAAATTCCTCCCGTAGCTCGATTCAGCTGATACGACCTATGTATCTTATGAGAGCGCAATTTAAATGATTAGCCAACACCGCTTCTTCCCGATTTGGATTTTTCCCGTAGAAACGAGTCAGCTGATTGCTCTCTCCCAACGCAGGGTTACCAATCTCGATATACCGTAGTAATTATAAAATTGCCTTCAATATGTTTGAAATTTTCTTAAACTAACTGAAAATCAGAGTCGAATGCTATTATTTATAAATATATAAATTATTTTTAATAGTTTGATTTCAGTTTTGATATTTTATATTATGAAAACATGTAATTGAAAACTGAGATGTGTACAAAACTATACAAGCGTATTGAGCCATGGCAACATTGATCAATTGAAAACAAAAAAAGATGGTTGATTTCTACGGGCTCAACTTTTGACAATTTTTTTTTCACAATGGGCGGTAACTAAGGAAAGGAGGAGCGGAATTCGCTGTTTTTGCTATTAGAACTAAAAATTACAATTAATTATACTTAACGCTAAGTCTACGATAGGGTGGGTCGATTCCGGACTTTTTTCGATTCGGGATTTCTAATAGTGCGGAAAAGATGCCTTAGTACTTCCTGATTCCAATGCAACTTTTTGTTTTGAGATCGGATTGCATCTTCAACCCCAACTCCGGCCTTGAAATTTCGGAAATTTGTCTAAAATCGTGAAATTGTCTACCTAGCGCCTGAAATACGTATCTCATGGCAAAATGCATAAAACAAAAGTAATTTGTCACGTCATTTGCTACCGAAATGGTATATGTGATCATGGCCGTAGGACGAACCGTTCCCGAGATACGAGCGAAAAGGCGGCGCGCCACAGCGCAAGGTGAAAATTGTTGCAGCTCTCAGCTACCTGTATTGGTCACCCAGAACCCACCGCGTGGAGGTGGCTGCTCCTCGGGTTCCTCCCAAGCCCAACCCAACCAACCAACCATATGTCAGGCTTGTTTTAGTCTGAATCTGTGTCAAATTCATTGATAAAATCAGATTTTGTACTAAACTTTGGCAGTTGTTGCCTAGATTTCAGTGTAGAGCGTATAAAACGATCACGAGATTGGGGGCCAATAACTTTAGAAGATGTCTCTGTCCCCAGTTTGACGGTTCTCTAGACTGCCACGGTGTGAGAGGGGAATTCACTAAATTTTCATACCTCTGCAGCCCTTTTATGAGTTCTTCGTTTGAAGAAAGTAATGACAGCCAGATTCCGCTATAAGAGAAATATGTTCCTCTTTGACAGTGTCGCGGTAGTACTTTTCACCTTCGCTGACTTGTGTAAGTGTATTGTTTTTGCGGCCGTCAGCCCATATACAGAGTCAATACTTTCGGTGTTTTGGTGCTTAACTCCAACACTTTTTTTTGCCCGACTAATCTTGCATTTGTCAGTGACAAAGCTAGCCTGATCCTCTGTTATCAAACCTGCTTTTTTGGCATCCAGAAAAGCAGATGAAACAATCAAGGCCGCTGCTCTGCTACTTACTCCAAATCTTTGGGCAGCTAAAGCAGTGTGTTCTAATACTAGTGTGTTTTGTTTGGTTTTAGAGGATGGAAGAGAATTCATCATCAGCATCGTTTTCGGAAGAATCCATGTGCGACGCACCTACATTGTTGTCGTCTGTATGAGAGTCTGGCCGATCTGAATGGTCACGTATTCTAGCTGATACTTTTCTGGTAAGTGTTGATGTTGAATGACGTTTTGAAAGCCTTTCTTTACGTTCATTTTTCTTTGTAATCTTTTTTGTTTCAGGTAGATCAACACTTCCAATGCGACCAATTCTTCCGGTTCTCTTGTCCAAGAGAAATGGTTGTTCATTGATAGGAACTTTCCTTTCCTTTGGACAAGTGCAAGAAGAAAAATAAATGCATTTACAAGCAGCGATGTCAAATAATTTTCCGGCAGAAGAGACAAAGTCGTCTCTTTTAAAGCTCAAACCTATTGGGTTCCTTAAAAACATTTGTTTAAAAGTCAGAAATTTCTTATGGTATGTGATGAGCATTTGTACAACTCTGGTGTGTGAAACTATCGGAATAGATAGCTTTTTGAAAGTATTTTCAACCTTTTTTGCAACTATTTCTGTAACCTCTTTACTCCTAGGTTCATAGTTGTCGCCTCGGAGTCGCTCTATACGAAATCTTTCAAACTGATAACACAAAAGAACATCCTGGTAAGTAGGTAACTGGGACTCAGAGAGATTATACGGATATATGCCAAACACAGGACATTTCTGTCTAAATTTAAATTTACATACATACATTTTGAGTTCTGTGTTCTGTTGAGAGAATATTAGTGATAGCACTCGGCGAAATCAACGACAAGAGTGAAGGAACTCTATGAAAAAACATTTATGTGGAGACCAGTCCGAACGTGTCGTATGGCGCAGGGAAATGAATGTAAGTGATAGGAATCGGCGAAATCACCGACAAGAGTGAAGGAACTCGATGAAGAAATATTTGTGTGGAGACCTATCCGAACGTGTCCTTTGGCGTAGATGAATGAATGTGAGTGATAGCACTCGGCGAAAACAACGTCAAGAAGTGTGGCCGCAAGCCGATTTTCACCTCGCGCTGTGGCGCGCGGCCTTTTCGCTCGTATCTCGGGAACGGTTCATCCTACGGCCATGATCACATATACCATTTCGGTAGCAAATGACGTGACAAATTACTTTTGTTTTATACATTTTGCCATAAGATGCGTATTTCAGGCGCTAGGTAGACAATTTCACGATTATAGACGAATTTCCGAAATTTCAAGGCCGGAGTTGGGGTTGAAGATGCAATCCGATCTCAAAACAAAAAGTTGCATTGGAATCAGGAAGTACTAAGGCAACTTTTCCGCACTATTAGAAATCCCGAATCGAAAAAAGTCCGGAATCGACCCACCCTATCGTAGACTTAGCGTTAAGTATAATTAATTGTAATTTTTAGTTCTAATAGCAAAAACAGCGAATTCCGCTCCTCCTTTCCTTAGTTACCGCCCATTGTGAAAAAAAAATTGTCAAAAGTTGAGCCCGTAGAAATCAACCATCTTGTTTTGTTTTCAATTGATCAATGTTGCCATGGCTCAATACGCTTGTATAGTTTTGTACACATCTCAGTTTTCAATTACATGTTTTCATAATATAAAATATCAAAACTGAAATCAAACTATTAAAAATAATTTATATATTTATAAATAATAGCATTCGACTCTGATTTTCAGTTAGTTTAAGAAAATTTCAAACATATTGAAGGCAATTTTATAAGGTCCAATCAGTTTGTTGACGGTGGGCTTTAATCTTTCACACAATACGCTCGATAGAACCTTATATGCGATGTTGAGGAGGCTAATCCCACGGTAGTTGGCGCAGATTGCGGGGTCTCCTTTCTTATGGATTGGGCATAGCACACTTAAATTCCAATCGTTGGGCATGCTCTCATCCTCATCTCTATTAGTTCTTCGCCGCCGTGTTTGAATAGCTCGGCCGGCAGTCCGTCGGCCCCTGCCGCTTTGTTGTTCTTGAGGCGGGCAATTGCTATTCGAACTTCTTCATGGTCGGGTAATGGAACGTCTGCTCCATCGTCATCGATTGGGGAATCGGGTTCTCCTTCTCCTGGTGTTGTGCGTTCACTTCCATTCAGCAGGCTGGAGAAGTGTTCCTTCCATAATTTAAGTATGCTCTGGGCATCGGTCACTAGATCACCTTTGGGGGTTCTACAAGAGTATGCTCCGGTCTTGAAACCTTCTGTAAGCCGCCGCATTTTTTCGTAGAATTTTCGAGTATTACCCCTGTCGGCCAGCTTATCAAGCTCTTCGTACTCACGCATTTCAGCCTCCGAAATTTCAAGGCCGGAGTTGGGGTTGAAGATGCAATCCGATCTCAAAACAAAAAGTTGCATTGGAATGAGGAAGTAGGAAGACAACTTTTCCGCACTATTAGAAATCCCGAATCGAAAAAAGTCCGGAATCGACCCACCCTAGTCTACGATTCCCCCTGCAACGGGTATGGTATTCGCTGACGCTGCGTTTCCAACAGGTTTGCACGTGTCGCAGTCTTAGCGATTTGGTTGGTGTCGTATTTTATAACTTTGTATCGTAAGATATTAGGTGTGTTTTATTTGATCACCACAAATGTAGCATATATGTAGCTTATTTCATATTTTTGCTTAAAAATATGTGTTGGCAATGCGGGCGGGAGTAGTCAGCTGATGGTCAATTTGTTTCAAAATGTTTAATGTAGTGAAAATGTTAGTTTGACGTCTTCCATTTGTAAACGGGATATTAAATTACTATATAAATATATTTATTTTGTTAATTTAATGATATTAATACAAAAATATTATAACAAATGTTCATATATTCATTAATTTTAACTTAAACAAAACACAAAGTCTTGTCAAAATGTACTTTATCGTTATTGCCAACTACTTTTTTTGCAAAAGATATAGCTATTGTGAATGAAAAAAAGCGATGAACTGATAATGCCTCTAGTTCGATATGCAAGCTATGATAGCTTATGACATGCCAACATTATTATGTTGGCTAAGTCTTCCATACGTTTTCATTGGTATTGTTTTTTTACGTGGCGGGTCCCAAGCCCAGCGCACAACCCTTGTAGGGAATGTTTCGCCTTCTCACTTTAGCTCGCCTTCGAACGGATGTTCTTAGGCTACCCAGAGGATACTTGGTCAAAGACCGGAAGTAGTGAGCTGCTTGAGCCATGTGTAAAAGAATCGTTTCTGGCCACTCCCAAGTGAATGGCGATCAGAGAACTTTCCTCACTTGCGTGAACTTCTACACATGACTCCATCCTTTTTTCGGAAAGAGCAAAAGAACAGCTGGTACGACGAACGTGAACTTCTACACATGACTCCATCCTTTTTTCGGAAAGAGCAAAAGAACAGCTGGTACGACGAGGAGTGCCGTGCCGCAACGGAGAGAAAACAGGCTGCCTACCTCGCAACGTTACGATCGACCACTACACGTGCGGGATGGGATAGATACCGAGATTTGAAGAGGGAAGCGAGACGCATTTGCAGACAGAAGAAGAAAGAAACCGAAATGCGTGAGTACGAAGAGCTTGATAAGCTGGCCGACAGGGGTAATGCTCGAAAATTCTACGAAAAAAATGCGGCGGCTTACAGAAGGTTTCAAGACCGGAGCATACTCTTGTAGAACCCCCAAAGGTGATCTAGTCACTGATGCCCAGAGCACACTTAAATTATGGAGGGAACACTTCTCCAGCCTGCTGAATGGAAGTGAACGCACAACACCAGGAGAAGGAGAACCCGATTCCCCAATCGATGACGATGGAGCAGACGTTCCATTACCCGACCATGAAGAAGTTCGAATAGCAATTGCCCGCCTCAAGAACAACAAAGCGGCAGGGGCCGACGGACTGCCGGCCGAGCTGTTCAAACACGGCGGCGAAGAACTAATAGGGAGCATGCATCAGCTTCTTTGTAAAATATGGTCGGATGAGAGCATGCCCAACGATTGGAATTTAAGTGTGCTATGCCCAATCCATAAAAAAGGAGACCCCACAATCTGCGCCAACTACCGTGGGATTAGCCTCCTCAACATCGCATATAAGGTTCTATCGAGCGTATTGTGTGAAAGATTAAAGCCCACCGTCAACAAACTGATTGGACCTTATCAGTGTGGCTTCAGACCTGGAAAATCAACAACCGACCAGATATTCACCATGCGCCAAATCTTGGAAAAGACCCGTGAAAGGAGAATCGACACACACCACCTCTTCGTCGTCGATTTCAAAGCTGCTTTCGACAGCACGAAAAGGAGCTGCCTTTATGCCGCGATGTCTGAATTTGGTATCCCCGCAAAACTAATACGGTTGTGTAAACTGACGTTGAGCAACACGAAGAGCTCCGTCAGAATCGGGAAGGACCTCTCCGAGCCGTTCGATACCAAACGAGGTTTCAGACAAGGCGACTCCCTATCGTGCGACTTCTTCAACCTGCTCCTGGAGAAAATAATTCGAGCTGCAGAACTAAACAGAGGAGGTACCATCTTCTATAAGGGTGTACAGCTGTTGGCGTATGCCGACGATATTGATATCATCGGCCTCAACACCCGCGCCGTTAGTTCTGCTTTCTCTAGGGTGGACAAGGAAGCACAGAAAATGGGTCTGGTAGTGAACGAGGGCAAAACGAAATATCTCCTGTCATCAAACAAACAGTCGTCGCACTCGCGACTTGGCTCTCACGTCACTGTTGACAGTCATAACTTTGAAGTTGTAGATAATTTCGTCTATTTAGGAACCAGCATTAACACCACTAATAATGTCAGCCCGGAAATCCAACGCAGTATTGCTCTTGCCAACAGGTGCTACTTCGGACTGAGTAGGCAATTGAAAAGTAAAGTCCTCTCTCGACGAACAAAAGCTAAACTCTATAAGTCGCTCATAATTCCCGTCCTGCTATATGGTGCAGAGGCTTGGGCGATGACAGCAACCGATGAGTCGACGTTGCGAGTTTTCGAGAGAAAAATTCTGCGAAAGATTTATGGTCCTTTGCGCATTGGCCACGGCGAATATCGCATCCGATGGAACGATGAGCTGTACGAGATATACGACGACATTGACATAGTTCAGCGAATTAAAAGACAGCGGATACGCTGGCTAGGTCATGTTGTCCGGATGGATGAAAACACTCCAGCTCTGAAAGTATTCGACGCAGTACCCGCCGGGGGAAGCAGAGGAAGAGGAAGACCTACACTCCGTTGGAAGGACCAAGTGGAGAAGGACCTGGCTTCGCTTGGAATATCCAATTGGCGCCACGCAGCGAAAAGAAGAAACGACTGGCGCGCTGTTGTTAACTCGGCTATAATCGCGTAAGCGGTGTCTACGCCAATTAAGAAGAAGAAGTCTTCCATACAAAATAAGGTAATTTGCTGGTCAAATAAAACACACCTACCAATGCATCATCTTATATATTTTAAATGTGGATAATGCTAATTAGTATATAAGCACTCATGGGCAAAACAACGTACGCAGTGCAAATACAACTATTAACTGCATTGATGTGAATGACTCCCATTGCTTGACCTTGAATGTTTTAGGCAATTAAATAGAGAACAAAAATTGGCAAGTAAATCATATGGGCGAATAATGCAGAGATTCGCAAACCAGTGACCTAAAATCCCGGCTCTGCCAAAGAGGTAGAAATGCTACTATATGAATCGGTCGTAGAATATTTCCTTCGTTGTTCAATTTTCTCCCACACTTATTTTAGAAACCTTTCCCGGAATATAGTTAATAACTCTTCCAATAATGTGCACAAACACGTAAATATACGTACGCACGCAAGTGAGGAAAGTTCTCTGATCGCTTGGGAGTGGCCAGAAACGATTCTTTTAGACATGGATCATGCAGCTCACGACTTCCGGTCTATGACCAAATATCCTCTGGGTAGCCTAAGAACATCCGTTTGAAAGCGAGCTAAAGTGAGAAGGCGAAACATCTCCTACATAGGGTTGTGCGCTGGGTTTGGGACCCGCCACGTAAAAAACACTACCAATGCAAAATTACCAACAGCCTCGGAAGAGAAACCCCCCTTTTGATGACGACCATGGCAAACGAACTAAGAACTACGAATTAAGGACATGCACCTGGAATGTCCGGTCCCTTAATTGGGAAGGTGCCGCTGCTCAGCTGGTTAATGTCCTCGTGAAAATAAAGGCTGACATCACCGCCGCCCAAGAAATGCGATGGACGGGACAGTGACATAGACGAGTAGGTTCTTGTGGCATTTACTACAGTGGCCATATAAAGGAGCGCAATTTTGGTGTGGGATTCGTGGTGGGAGAGAGACTCCGTCGCCGAGTACTATCATTCACTCCGGTGAATGAACGTCTAGCCACAATCCGCATCAAAGTGAGGTTCTTCAACATATCGCTTATTTGCGTCCACGCCCCGACGGAAGAGAAGGACGAGGGGACCAAAGATGCCTTCTATGAGCGCTTGGAGCGCACATATGAGAGCTGCCCCGCCACGATATCAGAATCGTGCTTAACGACTTTAACGCCTGGGTGGGCAAAGAAGGTGTCTTTGGCACTACGGTCGGTAAATTCAGCCTCCACGACGAAACATCCCCAAATGCGTTGAGTCTGATCGACTTCGCCGGGGCACGAATAATATTATCTGCAGTACTATATTCCAGCACAAGAAAATGCATTAAGCTACCTGGCTGTCTTCGGATCGAAAAGCCACCAACCAGATCGATCATGTTGTGATAGACGGAAGACACGTATCCAGTGTTCTAGAAGTGCGTATGCTTCGAGTTCCTAACATCGACTCGGACCACTATCTTGTTGCGGCCAAGCCTTGCACCCGCCTCTGTGCAGCAAAAATGATGATATCATCGGCCTCAACACCCGCGCCGTTAGTTCTGCTTTCTCTAGACTGGACAAGGAAGCAAAGCAAATGGGTCTGGCAGTTAACGAGGGTAAGACGAAATATCTCCTGTCATTAAACAAACAGACGTCGCACTCGCGACTTGGCTCTCACGTCACTGTTAACAGTCATAACTTTGAAGTTGTAGATAGTTTCGTATATTTGGGAACCAGTGTAAACACCACCAACAATGTCAGCCTGGAAATCCAACGCAGGAAAGCTTTTGCCAACAGGTGCTACTTCGGACTGAGTAGGCAATTGAAAAGTAAAGTCCTCTCTCGACGAACAAAAGTCAAACTCTATAAGTCGCTCATAATTTCCGTCCTGCTATATGGTGCAGAGGCTTTGACAATGACATCAACTGATAAGTCGACGTTGCGAGTTTTCGAGAGAAAAGTTCTGCGAAAGATTTATGGTCCTTTGCGCAGTGGCCACGGCGAATATCGCATTCGATGAAACGATAAGCTTTATGAGATATACAGCGACATTGACATAGTTCAGCGAATTGAAAGACGGCGGCTACGTTGGCTAGGTGTTGTCCGGATGGACGAAAACACTCCAGCTTTGAAAGCATTCGACGCAGTACCCGTCGGGGGAAGCAGAGGAAGAGGAAGACCGTTGGAAGGACCAAGTGGAGAAGGACCTGGCTACGCTTGGAATATAGAATTGGCGCCACGTAGCAAAAGAAGAAACGACTGACGCCCTATTGTTAACTCGGCTATAACCGCGTTAGCGGGGGCTACATCAGTAAAGAAGAAGAAGTGTACAAATCAGTTTCAAGCCAACAGCTATTTGTGTACACAATGCAAATAAAATTGTTAACCGCACTGAGGTGAATGACTTCAAAGACTTTACAGATCTGCCCCTGGCTACAATGATGTAATGTTTTCTGACTTCCCAATAGATGTTTATCAATTCGTGTAATAATTTACTGATACTGCAAAATCTGTCTAGGATAAGTTTAGTCAGTAAATCAGTTACGCACATAATATTTTTTTTACAGTCTCGGAATTGCAAAGGGTAAAAATGAAAGCATATTCATGGATATTTGATCATCTTTCTGAGGAAAGGAAAGTTTTTTTTATTATTATTTTACATTGTACGTATTTTGTTAAAATAAAATACTAACAACAATTCTGGTCTAAATAAGAGACACTTAAAAGCTAAGGAAATACATTTGCTGCATACATTGGAAGGCTTCTTGCCTTTCAACCGGATTTCTCGCCCAGCAATTTCGATGAGTCTGGAGACATCCTCATTAACGTGCTGTCCAAGCCCCAGTTCATTAGACTTTGCTAATTTGGAGATTTCATTTACCACTGAATTCACCCTTAGATCACGGTGCAGATCAGCAGATCTAACGGACCAAGGAGCATTAACTAAAGTCCTTAGTACCTTACTTTGAAAGCGCTGAATGCTGGCAATACAGCTTTGACTTGAGCAACCCCATAGTTGGGCCCCAAACTGGCTTTAGAACTTGACTATATAATAACAGTTTCTTTTGTATTGATAGCGTGGATTTCCTGCCAACTAGGTGGTAAAGTTTGCCAAATTTCTTATCAAGCTCGCTTCTTTTTTTTTGACATGCTCTTTCCAGCGTATGTTAGCATCTAGGGTGATACCTATGTAGGTACTTAGCACTGTTATGATGTGATATAGGAATGTTATTTATATAAATTTTTCAAGGTAAAGTCGGCATGAATTGATTTGGTGTCGTTTAGTTTGATGCGTCACTTAGATGCCCACTTAGTAATTGCATTGACTGCTGTCTGCACTCGTCGACTAGATACTGAAATTGTCTCTCCAGCTGCTGACACAGGTGTATCATCCGCAAATGTCGCCCTCATATAGGGGAAGACGGGGTACATTTGACACTTTCATTTAAAAGTCCTTTATTTTCTACCATATATAAATAATTTAAAGGTTTGGATACTTAGTAATGAAAGTAAAAAGTTGGAAAAACACTCAAAGCTATTTTTTATTTGAAATTAAAAAATAATACATAATTTGTCAAATGTCCCCCACTAAGGGGCACATTTGACTTATTCGTGGGCACATTCGACAAGCATATTTTCCGTGAAACTTTCTTTTTTTTAATTTAATTTGGTTTTCATTTAAATAAAACTCATCTTTTATAGTTTGTTTCTGAATGTTTTATTAAAATAACAGTAAATATATTCATAAAATAATACCACTATTTTTGGAAAAACATACATATCAGCGACAATTATTTTGGGAAAAGAAGATAAAATTCAATATTTCAGACAATTTATTTAATATATAAGCTTCCAAAGTTAACATCAAACAAATATTTAGCGCGGCAGCGAGAAGTTGTAGCTGGCTTTTTAGGAGTCGGAAGTTTAAACTCAATTTCGCTTCTAAGAGTTATAGATATGTCTTCCACAACTGGTTTTACAAAAACCCAGTTGTCTGGAGATAGTCTACGCAAATACTTTACATTGAAGGTGGCATCGCAAAATACCTCTACAATTTCGCCAATGTAATAAAAAGGCTTCATACCATTTTCCCCAAAGTTTACCAAAACGTATTCTCCAACCTTTAAATTCTCATCATCCAATAACGAAAATTTTAGCAAACAATTATCTTTGTTGACACATTTCTCTGCGCTGTCCGATCTCAGACTGATAATACCTTCGTCAGATGATGTAAGGTTTTCATTTAATGAACGCGCTCTGCAGATACAACCTGTGCAACCGAACGTTGTCCTTTCGCAACAAGGACCTATAATGAAAAAAGAAAATAAACCAGTGCAAATAAAACAAAGATTTATAGGTTTTTGCCTTAGGAGTGTGCATGACAGTGGTTACGCCAGTTTCATCTAAATTGTATATGTCTTTAGGCTCAAAAGAATACTGTGCATATATCTGATTAAAGTTTTGGAAAAATTCCTCTACCGCTGCTTTTGTAAAACCCCTGAGCCAAGCCAAGCTTGTTTTTTCAGGCTTTTGTAGTGTAAGGGATGGATTTCGCTTCAAAAAGCCGTAAAGCCAACTTTCTCCAGCTGCCTTGTTAGTTTCCCAAGTAGATGGACATTGTATGTTATTAGCGGCAACAAATTCGTAAACAAATCTTTTGAATATATCATACGACAATCCATATGCCAAAAACGCACACTTTTTAGCATATTCGACTAATTGCTCCTCTTGAACTCTCGTTAGCGTTTGATGGCTTGTGTATATAGAGTGATAAATTCAATTTTCATCACAGCTACTCTCATTTCCAGAATCTGAATCGTTCCTCAAAGGATTTAGTTTCTTCAATCGCATGATCAAAGTAGTTCTTTTTATACTCTCGCAACAAGTTGCTAAGGAGAGTATTATAGTTTTGTTCACATAACGGTTGTTTGTAAGTCCTAAAACTAAAAGAGTCAGATATAGGGTTATATATACCAAAGTGATCAGGATGACGAGTAGAGTCGAAATCCGGATGCCTGTCTGTCCGTCCGTCCGTCTGTCCGTCCGTCCGTCTGTCCGTCCGTCCGTCCGTGCAAGCTGTAACTTGAGTAACAATTGAGATATCATGATGAAACTTGGTACACGTAATCCTTGGCTCCATAAGAAGGTTAAGTTCGAAGATGGGCAAAATCGGCCCACTGCCACGCCCACAAAATGGCGGAAACCGAAAACCTATAAAGTGTCATAACTAAACCATAAATAAAGATATTTAAGTGAAACTTGGCACAAAGGATCGCATTAGAGAGGGGCATATTTGGACGTAATTTTTTTGGAAAAGTGGGCGTGGCCCCGCCCCCTACTAAGTTTTTTTGTACATATCTCGGAAACTTCTATAGCTATGTCAACCAAACTCTACAGAGTCGTTTCCTTCAGGCATTTCCATATACAGTTCAAAAATGGAAGAAATCGGATAATAACCACG
Organism: Bactrocera neohumeralis; assembly: GCF_024586455.1. Classification (NCBI taxonomy): domain Eukaryota; kingdom Metazoa; phylum Arthropoda; class Insecta; order Diptera; family Tephritidae; genus Bactrocera; species Bactrocera neohumeralis. Next base: position 13,842,008 of record NW_026089622.1, on the reverse strand, counting down.
CCCACCTCCCATACAAATGTTATGTTGAAAATCACTAAAAGTGCGTTAACCGACTAACAAAAAACGTTAGAAACACTAAATTTTACGGAAAAAGTGGCAGAAAGAAGCTGCACCCAGGGTTTTTTTAAAAATTGAAAACGGGCGTGGCGTCGCCCACTTATGAACCTAAAACCATATCTCAGGAACTCCTCGACCGATTTCAATGAAATTCGGTACATTATATTTTCTTAACACCCTGATGATGTGTACGAAATAGGGATGAAATCGGTTCACAACCACGCCTTCTTCCAATATAACGCTATTTTGAATTCCATCTGATGCCTTGTCTGTATAATATTTCCGTAGCATCTATGGTTCGAAATTGGGCGAAATATATTCACAACCACGCCTACTTCCCATATACCACAATTTTTCAGATGGACTGATTCGTTCACGTTAAAGTATATAAGTTCAACACGAGTGAAGATAACGGACCAAAACTTTTCACAAATACTGTATTTCTGGTGTAGCATAGCCCGAATAAAAATCACCGAGATCAGACCATTTTATTGAAAATATCGGTAAATATCTCAGATATTCTAAACATATTCATTGGAGATGTGTTCCTTCCAACAGTGTTCGTCTGTGCCAAAAATGGGCAAAATCAAGCCAATATTTCTTCTTGCCCCCACATACCTCTTATTTGATTTTCACAATTCTAGTGGACTTTGTGCCGAATATATTGGTCAAATTTTGAATTACCTTAATACATTTGCATGGAAATATGTTCATACTTAAGTCAACGTGTTGGCCCCCATATACATATGTAATAACACGATTTCTGCCTTTACTTTTTACTTTACGCCGAATATGTATATTGCGTACTTCCTAAGATATCTTTAAAATATTATAAGAATACATACATATATGTGACCTGGAAAACGGAAAGGGGGCTTAGGTGTCAAAAAATCAATTTTCACTTTTTAGTTGGTTCGGATGGAAGATGAGATGCTTTTTCACGTGATAGAATCCAAAAAGTCATAACTTGTTTGAAAGTTAGCTCCTTTTTCGTGGACCAGGTCACATATTATACATTAAATTTTTTAGGCGCATGTAAAATCCAACTATATTTGAAAATCAGTAAGAAATACTAACGTAAATTAATAGTAGTCTAGTATCAAAGGCACGCAATTAGAAAACCTGCTTTTCAGATGGACCAAATTATTATACTCTCGCTAGTTTTGTTCACATAACGGTTGTTTGTAAGTCCTAAAACTAAAAGAGTCAGATATAGGGTTATACATACCAAAGTGATCAGGGTGACGAGTAGAGTCGAAATCCGGATGTCTGTCTGTCCGTCCGTCCGTCTGTCCGTCCGTCCGTCCGTGCAAGCTGTAACTTGAGTAAAAATTGAGATATCATGATGAAACTTGGTACACGTATTCCTTGGCTCCATAAGAAGGTTGAGTTCGAAGATGGGCAAAGTAGGCCCACTGCCACGCCCATAAAATGGCGGAAACCGAAAACTTATAAAGTGTCATAACTAAACCATAAATAAAGATATTTAAGTGAAACTTGGCACAAAGGATCGCATTAGAGAGGGGCATATTTGGACTTAATTTTTTTGGAAAAGTGGGCGTGGCCCCGCCCCCTACTAAGTTTTTTGTACGTATCTCGGAAACTACCATAGCTATGTCAACCAAACTCTACTCGTTTCCTTCAGGCATTTCCATATACAGTTCAAAAATGGAAGAAATCGGATAATAACCACGCCCACCTGTTGAAAATCACTAAAAGTGCGTTAACGGACTAACAAAAAACGTCAGAAACACTAAATTTTACGAAAGAAATTGCAGAAGGAAGCTGCACCCAGGCTTTTTTTTTTAAATTGAAAATGGGCGTGGCCTTGCCCACTTATGGACCAAAACCCATATCTCAGGAACTACTAGACCGATTTCAATGAAATTCGGTATATAATATTTTCTTAACACCCTGATGACATGTACGAAATATAGGTGAAATCGGTTCACAACCACGCCTTCTTCCAATATAACGCTATTTTGAATTTCATCTGATGCCTTCTCTGTATAATATATAGTACATTAGGAACCAATGATGATAGCGGAATAAAACTTTACAAAAATACGGTATTTGAAAAGTATGTAAATGACGTATATGAAACCTCGATTATCACTTTATCATGCGAGAGTATAAAATGTTCGGTGACACCCGAACTTAGCCCTTCCTTACTTGTTTATCCGTACTTTTCCGCTGCTGACGTAGCTGTTTCGCGTTGATGCTTTATGTCTGCAAGAACTTTTTTCATATCATCCTCACTTATCTGACATCGGCTGGTATTTTTCTTATAGTTGCGCACCATTGCTAAAGTAATACTTAGCATTAGAAAACTCCTTAATTGTTTTAATATTACCAAATGTTCAATGGGGTACATTTGACATTTGTCAAATGTGCCCCTTCTACACAAGTCAAAGGTGCCCCATTCCACTCACCGTCTCGTTTTTTTATATTTTGAAAATTCTATTACACTTCAGATAAACACACTATTTATTTTCATAGCACACATAAACGGAGTAACCAATTTCGTAAGATGCTTTAAAGAATGTATTTTATTGTTTAAGAAAGACTTTACTTCCGATCTACCGAAAATTACAATTACGTTCCCGAAAATAGAAAAACACGTGTAACTCTATTACGCGTTGGAATATAATTGTGAAATTTTTTGACGCTTCGTTTAGTTCAATAATGATGGTGGGCACGTTTTTACATTTTCAATAAAGCCCCAGTTAACGCCACAGAGACTGAAGTCAAATGTGCCCCAGTGTCAAATGTACCTCGTCTTACCCTAACTAGAATCAGATGGTAGGTCACTGGTAAAAAGCAAATAAAGCATTGGCGTTCTTCCACGACGCGTCCCTGGGGAACACCCCCTTCTATCGGTTGCAAGTTAGAATATACATCCTCTTGTTTAATGCGGAAGCATCTATTTTTTGAGTACGAAGCAATTATTTCACAAAATTATTTGGGTAGCATGTACTTCAATTTGAGCAGTAGGCTCGTATGCCAAACTTTGTCAAAAGCTTGAGACACATCCAAAAAGGCCGCCGTGCAAACGTTCTTTCTATCGATTGTATTTTCAACGAAATTAACTATTCGGTATACCTGGTCAATTGTTGAACGGTGGTCACGGAAGCCAAATTGATGTGTTGGTATTAGGTGTTTATGAGCGATTATTGGTTTGAGCCTATTTATGAGCAGCGAAATTGGTCTATATGATGTAACATCGTGTACTGGCTTATCCGGTTTAGGTATCATTATGACTTCAGATACTTTCCAAAGCGATGGCACGTATCTTAGCCATAAAGCACTGTTTATAATATTTACAAGTTTTTTTAATACAATTTTTTGGTAAATTGTATTATATTACTCCAGTTATTAAATCGTACCCAGGTGCTTTTTTGAGTCTTGTCTACGCGATAAGATTTTTAATTTCTTTAATAGTAACAGGAGAAATGCTGATGTGTGGATCCAACCAACTATTTTCACAGTTTATCTCATACCCACCGTTAGGCGTAAATTTGTTTCTCAAATGATTTGCAAAAACGGCAGCTTTCTGTGCATTCGTTTTGGCCCATGCAGTTTTGCTTAATTTTAATGGTGCTTCATGTTTTATTTGTTTATTAATATTTCTTGCAGCTTTCCAGAGTGAATAGTCGGTGGATTTATCAGCTGTGAGTTTAGCCATATAAGTTTTGAAGGAAAAATTTTTAAACTCTTTAATTTGTGCTCTTAGTTCCGCTGTACATTTATTAAGCTCAGTTTTGAAAGCAGAGGACCAAGTTTGCTGCCATCTCCGTCGAAACTTGCGCTTTTTATGGATGTTTTCTAAGATGTGCTTTGGGTATTTGGGACCACTTAGATTCCAACGGGTATTTGGTGTACTCTTCCACGCAGCGTTTTGAATTATTTTTGTGAAATCTTCAACCTCACAGTCCACTCAATACCAGTCGATATGTGCTTAAGCTTTAGGTCGACTTTATTCCGTATATTTTTAAATTTATACCAATTACAGTGAAACTTCGATAACTCGTATTTGCAAGGGACCACAATTTAAATACGAGTTATGGAGTTTTTCAAGTTATCAAGTTATACAACTTATAGAGGCAACATACAGAATATACGATCTATAGAGTTTTTTTTATTTATTTTTTCAATTTTACATAAAAACAAGAAATGATTGTACATATCTAAATTATAAAATATAAAGTACATATGTTATTCAATCAATATATGTATGAATGTATTTTGAAAAATTGTACAAAAAAATTAAGAAAAGTGTTCATTTTAAAAGAAATCCGTAATATGTTTTTGACGGACATTATTTTAGCATATTTTAGCTATGGCATTATCAATGTTTACAATGTCATTAAAAATGGGTCTTCAACATTTGATGGCATGAAAAAAAGACGCAAATTTTCAATTGAAGCTTTCGCAACCTTTGTGGAAACTGAGGGAATTTCAAATGTTTCATCGTTTTCATCGTCGATGTTTTCGAAACCCAGAATTTCATCATCATTGAGGCTTCCCGTAATCACCAACTCATCATCAACATGAATGTAGTCATCAAAGTTTACACGTGTTTCTGCATTTTGTGGAACACGAGCCCACTCTGCTATGTGAAGTACATCTTCGCTGATTACGACTACATTTTGATCCTTAACAAAACCGCAAGCTCGAAAACAGTTTTTAATAGTCGATTTACTGATATTTGTCCAGGCTTTATGAGCAATATTCATTGCATCATAAATCGAAATGGAATAATCCTTTTTTTCCTCGATGCTTTCAAGCAGTTTAACAACAATTTCTTTACGGTACAATGTTTTGAAACTTTTGATTATGCCTTTGTCGAGTGGTTGCAAAACTGAAGTGGTGTTAGGTGGGAGAAATTCAGTCTGCACATTGCTCAAAGGTTCCATTGCAGTGTGAGCGGTGCAATTATCAATAAATAATAAAATCTTTCTATTTTGTTTTATCATTTGTTGGTTCACCAATTGTAGCCATTCAAGAAATAAATTACGTGTCATCCATGACTTTGAATTTGCACGATAAAGCATAGGGAACGTCTTGATGTTTTTAAAGCATCTGGGTTTCATGGATTTACCAATCATTAATGGTTTAAATTTTTCTGACCCATCCATATTTGCAGCAAGCAACAGAGTAAGACGATCCTTGCTCAATTTGTCACCATGACAAATTTGGCCTTTTAAAGACAAAGTGCGATCAGGAAGACACTTGTAAAAAAGACCCGTTTCATCCGCGTTGAAAATATTCTTGGGCTCATAATTCTCTATTAACTTTTGAATGTTTCCTCTCCATTGAACGCACACTTCATCATCAACGGCCGCGCTTTCACCGCACACCTTTTTGAAACTTACATTATTTTTCTTCTTGAAATTGTCCAACCAGCCATTATTTGCGTTGAATTGTGTTAAGCCCAATTTTGCGGCATACACCTTTGCTTTTTCTCTTAGTAAATGTCCTCCAACTGGAATAGTATTAGATTCTCGGCATTGCAAAAACCAAGTGAGTACTCTCTTTTCTAATTCCGGGTATTCTGGTAATTTTTGGCGCTTACGTTTGGTGTTTAAGGGCAAACAAATACAGATCCTTTTTTTCAAAATTGATGTGATAGTAGATGGCGCAATACCGAACCTTTTCCCAATTTCTACTTGTTTTTCACCATTTTTTACGGCAAGAATAATTTCTCTTTTTTTTTTTTTAATTGGCAATATTTTGCACTTACGAGAACTTGACTTCTTGCGTCCTAATTGATACTAATCTACGCTAGTTATAGAAAACAAAGCAAAACTTATGAATAAGCGTAACTGTAAAATAATAACGGTTAAAAAACGTACTATGTTTTCGTCACGTACGGGTTTTTGTGAAAAAAAATACGAGTTGTAGAGGCTTTTGAGGAAAAAATACTAGTTGTAGAGGCTTTTGATACACATTTTTCAATTTTTGTCTCAAGAAAAATACGAGTTATCAAAGGGACCGAAATACATGCATTTTTCGCGAATTTTTCTAGGGACCGAAGAAATATTATGAAATATCAAGGTTTTTCGCTTATCGAGGTTACGACTTTTCGAAGTTTCACTGTAGTGTGTTTATTACATACCATTAGCTTGGCAGCCGAAATAATTGGCTTTTCATACAGAGTTAGTAGCACTGGGGAATGGTCAGAGCTTAGATCTGAGCAATCTATAATACATAAAATGAGTTTCGGCAATTTATTGATTATAAAGAAGTCCAGAAGGTCTGGCAATTTCTGTTTATCTGCAGGCCATTAAGTGGGTCTTCCTGTAGAAACAAAATTGCACTCAACTGCTTGTATAGCTTTGAGAAGTTCTTGACCTTTCGGTGTAGTTAAACGAGATCCCCAACGAGTGTGTTTTGCGTTAAAGTCGCCACCAATAATGTACCTTCCGTCATATTTTTTTAATAAATTCATATACGTTTCTATTTTTACATTATGTCGAGGTGAACTATACAGAGCATTAAGATACAATGGGTGATTGTGCAATTTAAATGAAATTGTTGTAGCTTGAATTTCTTCCGTCTTAATCGGATCTTCCTCGCAGTGTTCAATATTGCTTTTGATTATTAACTATAGCACGAGGAGGGAGTGCTGAGTTTGCCGGGTTTGGTGTGTGATATAATTCTTAATTTTTAAATTTTGAAAATGATTAGTTCGTAAAATGCATTTCAGATAATAGACAAATATAAATATTTCTGTGGTGTAGAATAACTTCTAATTCATTTTTACTTTTGGAAAGATCATTAGTGTTCCATAGCATTATTCTCAAAGAGTTACTGTTCATCAATAAATTGTAGATGGTACTCAAGAGCGTTGAGCCGCTGATTAAAGGACTTAAATAGTTTCTCTTGCTCATTTAGTTTATCCAAAATTTGGGATAACGGACTACTTTTTTGAATTGTATTTGTATGGCCTTGTTTAGCCATTTGCGCAAATGGAACTTTAGAAACGGAAGGAAGGGACTTTACACCTCGATGGCTTACCACAGAAGTTTTTTGTATGTCCAAAAGCTGGACAGTTTTTGCTCTGTGGAATTAATTTAGATGCTTTAATAGGCTCAACTTTGACAACGGTACTAAGAATGGTTTTGATCTGGTGAATTTTCTTAATGTCTTCGGTAGCATCAAATACTACTAAAAACATATCTAGCGGTTCTTTAGTCTTCCATTTAAGCTTATTAATTGCAGTTAGGACATTGAGACCTTGAAAGTTTAGATCATTTAAAATGGATTGTGTATCGCATGAGTGGTGCAAATTTTTTATCATTACCTTTGGTGGCCTATTATGTTTACTCTCGTAGCTAAACCAATGTATATTTTATATACATATATTAGATAGATTATGTATATTAGATAAGTATTTTGTTATTGTGCGATAATTGTTTGCAACGAAGACATTAAGTTTGTAGGCGCCGTTGTTCAAAAGCTTTATTAAAAAGTTTTTATTTATTAGATCTGTAAGTGATCAAAGTGATGTGGCATCCCCAAATGCAACTCTGCCAAAATTATAGATATGGCAACTAGTAAACTGGATAAGCTGTCAGCTTGGCGAACCACCATCTTTCCTTCTTCTTGGTGCATCATCACGGCTGCAAGCACGTCTTGCCATTTCAGTCTCCAAACCATTGTATTAGTTTTGTATCAATTTTTATAACTAAATAAAAAGGTAAAATGACGGAAAAAGAAGTGGGAAACCAGGTAACACAAAAATTGCAGCATCGGTGCCAATGGGCAGAGGACGTCCAAACTCGCAACGTGGAAGTGCGAAAGTTACCATTAGGATCCCACCATTCTGGCACGCAAAGCCAGAACTGTGGATGGCACAGGTAGAGTCGCAGTTCATTGCGGCAGGCATAACGAGTGATACGACGAAGTACCACACCATTGTGGCCCCAATCGAAAGTAACGTACTAGCCCAAATAAGCGACATAATTCTCAATCCACCGAACAGTGATTTGTAAACCACGCTAAAAAATCGTATAATAACGCAATTCATGGACTCGGAACAAAAACGTGTAAAAAAGCTACTGCAAGAATAAGAGCTTAGTGATATGCGTCCATCGTAGATCTTGCGCTAAATTCGAAGTTTAGCCGGCAGCGAGATTAACGATAATATATTAAAGCCCATTTGGATGAGTCGGTTACCTTCCGACATACGACTAATAATTTCCATCAACAGCGAACCGCTCGACAAAGTTGCCCTGCTCGCGGACAAATTATGTGTGGTTAGCTACACCTCACACGTACATGTGGTCGAAACTGCAAACAGAGCAACACGCAATCAATCCAGCATCGAGCAGCAGGTAGCCGAAATCTCGAAAGAGATAGCCTCAATAAAGGCTAATATAAATCGTCGGCCTAGAAGTCGTCCGTCACGTTCTGGTATACAAAACAACAACTCGAATAATTTGTGCTGGTACCACCACAAAATTGGCAAAGATGCCAAAAAATGTCATAGCCCCTGCGCATAAAAGTTAAACTAATTAGTCTGTCGTCAATTTTCGGTCGACGACAGGCACAATAATAAAATCCGCCGCTTAATCGTTCGAAACAAAAAATCCGCAATAAGCTTCTTCATCGACACGGGAGCTGAAGTCAGCGTAATTCCACCGACGCAACAACAACGTAGATGCCCGGACAAAACCAACTACCTTTACGCAGGAAACAGCTCCACTATAAAAACTTACGGCGAAAAAGCTATGTTCCTCAATATGTCATTAATAAATAACAAGAACAGAATTGGACCAAGATGGCTACCTTGAGGAACGCCTGAAGGAACATTGATTATGTCAGAAAAAGTATCGTTAAATATGACTTGTTGAATTCTATTACTAAGATAAGAAGCAACCCATTTTAGAAACATTGGTTGGAAACCAAAACGATCAAGTTTGTTCAAAAGCTTTACTGAAATCTGTGAATATAACATCAGTATTCTTATTCCCACCCACTCCTCATTTAACGGTTATGTTGAAACTACTGAAAGTGCAATAACTCACTGAATAAAAGCACCACCATCATTAAACTTCACAACCAAGATGGCGGGGAAGAGCTTTACTGGGCGTGGGACCACACACTTTTAGATGAAACCCTATAGCTAAGGAACTACTAGGCCAATTTCAATAAAATTTGTTGCATGATGTTACCCCTGTCACATATTGTGAAAATGAGCAAAATTATTTATTCCCAATATACAAAATTGTCGAAATCGGAATATAAATTCGATTTAAAGACCTAGACACCAAAAACCTGGGACCACAGTGAATGTGGCTTATTTTATAACCCTTTTATTAATTTAACCTGGCGAAAGGATGGTGTAACACGGTAGGGCTAAACATCAACCCAGCAAAAACTACCGTAGTCCCATTCACTAGGCGGAGATCTCTTCCGGGCCTGAGGTCCCTAACATTAGGAGGCACAGAGGTGGAAATGTCAAAAGAGGTGAAATTCCTTGGCCTCACTTTAGACTCATCACTACGGTGGAGTAGGCATTTGGACTTAACGCTGTCTAAAGCAACCAGAGCACTTATGGTATGCAGACGCCTGGCCGGCAGATCATGGGGCTGTAAGCCAGGAATCATTAGATGGCTGTATACCATGATAGTAAGACCTATTGTCTCCTATGGGGCGGTGGCTTGGGCCACCAAAGCAGCTCCGCCTTCGGTGATCCGGAGACTATCAAAGCTGCAAAGACTCGCCTGTGTCTGTGCTTCGGGGGCAATGCGCACATGCCCCACTGTGGCACTGGAAGTCATATTGGAGCTCACACCGCTGCATCAGGTGATAAAACAAGCAGCAAACCACACCATGCTGCTAATGTCAGCAGGAGGATGCGGTAGAGGAAAGTTAATGTCCTCCAGACAGATGGACGCACTGGCGGAAAGCACACCGCTAGTCCTCCTCCCAAAGGACGGCACAACGAAGAAAATAAACTTCAAAAGAAATTTCAAAGTTACTCTCGGCAGCAAAACGGAGTGGAGCGATTCCACGCTGGAAAGACTGCTGGAAGACAGTACCATTCAGTGGTACACTGATGGCTCAAAAACACCGGAGGGTATTGGGGCAGGCATTGCGGGACCGACACGACACGACACATTCATCGTATGAGATCAAATCGCTTTTAGTTGAGGAATGCATAGAAAGGCTAAACCGCCTGTCCTTGTGCAACCGGGTGCACCTAATTTGGGTGCCAGGGCACAAAGGAATAGAAGGAAACGAGAAGGCCGACGAACTGGCCCGTGCTGCGGCAGCGTCCAAGGTAATGGGACCAGAACCATACATAGCGGTAGGATCCCACACTTTTAAGGAGCTGCTCCGCATGGAGGAAAGAACGGAGAGAGAATGGCATTGGCAACAGTCATCAGGCATGCGCCACGCCAAACTGCTACTAGGGGGTTACAGTCTCTCCAGGTTCAAGGAACTCATTCACCTCCCCCGTGACAAATTCCGTCTCCTCGTCGCAATTTACACAGGGCACTGCAGGCTCAGGAAGCACTTGTCCAACATGGGCATAGTCTCCTGTGCTAATTGCCGGTTCTGCGACCTGGAACAGGAAACACCAGCAGACCTAATCCTGGATTGCACAGCAATCTGTGGAAAAAGGCTTAAGGCCCTGGATTCCATCTATATCAGCAGGGATCACATCACCTCAGTAGCGCCCGGCAAACTCCTAGAGCTATTCAGGCTGCTGGGACTCTGGGAAGACATGTGATATCGTTGAGGGCACAATAGACCCTAGGTCGCGGTGCATTACCTCATAATATTTATCTATCTATCTCTATTTCGACTGTATGTTTGTTTGATAGGCCCTGCAAAAATATACATATAAACGTAGTTTAAAACGGAGTCATGTGTAGAAGTTCACGAAAGTTCTCTGATCGCCATTCACTTGGGAGTGGCCAGAAAGAATTCTTTTACATATAACTCAAACAGCTCACGACTTCCGGTCTTTGAGCAAGTATCCTCTGGGTAGCCTAAGAACATCCGTTTGAAGGCAAGCTAAAGTCAGAAAGTGAAACAACCCCTCTGCAGTGTTGTGCGCAGGGTTTGGAACCCGCCACGTAAAAATATCATACCAATGAAAATGGATAATCGAAATAAGGGACTACGACTTAAGGGCATGCACCTGGAATGTCCGGTCCCTTAATTGGGAAGGTGCCGCTGCCCAGCTGGTTAATGTCCTCGTGAAAATAAAGGCTGACATCACCGCCGCCCAAGAAATGCGATGGACGGAACAATGACATAGACGAGTAGGTCCTTGTGACATTTACTACAGGGGCCATATAAAGGAGCGCAAGTTTGGTGTACGATTTGTGGTGGGAGGAGACTACGTCGCCGAATACCATCATTCACTCCGGTGAATGAACGTGTAGCCATAATCCGCATCAAAGCGAGGTTCTTCAACATATCGCTTATTTGCGCCCACGCACGTCCGTTGAAAGGACCAAGTGGAGAAGGACCTGGCTTCGCTTGGAATATCCAATTGGCGCCACGTAGCGAAAAAAAGAAACGACTGGCGCACTGTTGTTAACTCGGCTATAATCGCATAAGCGGTGTCTGCGCCCATAAAGAAGAAGAATTTTAAAACATATAAGGGCTAAGTTCGGCTACAATCGAACATTTTATACTCTTGCAAATTGCAAGAATCAAAGCCAGAGATATACTTTAAGGTGTAAACCCCCAACCAGAGGATAAAGCAATCTAAACAATTTAAATGTACCATGGTACATATAGTACATACAAGTATAACTCAAACACTGACAGACACATGCGGTTCGTTAGAAAAACGAAAATCATTATGCGGATATGTAGCATACGGAAGTTGTGGTAGTAGCGACCAGTATTTATTTATTTTTCCCAATACCATATACGATTATCATGGGGCTAGGTCAAATTTTCGCCCAAATTCATCTATTTTAGGCGCAAAGATACACTGTTATGAGCAAAACAAGCTCTCTCATTTTCATTGAGATAGCTCACATATTGTTCAATATTTGCGGTCACCCGGAAGTTCGAAAATCTTTATATTAGGTACATGAAAGCTCAGGGAAGTATTCAATGATTCAATCCATTTTTGACACACATGGTGGGATATCAACACATTGACCGATATTTTCGATCAAAAGTCAAGTATATGCAGGTATTGGGGTCCAAATTTTTGGTACCAAGAGGCTTGAAGAGGTTTTGTTGGATTTGCACAATTTTTGTTCATTAGGTGTGTTTAGACGGGAGTAAGAAAAAAATTTTTTTTTTTTTGTTTTTTATTACAAACAATTTTAAAACTTTAACAATGTTTGATATCACTACAACTAGTTTCAAAAACTAACGAGCAGTTTGATTTGAATAACTTAAAAACAAATTACATAGAAATTAATAGTAATATTCATACATATACGGTATATAGTATCGGGTGATTTTTTTGAGGTTAGGATTTTCATGCATTAGTATTTGACAGATCACGTGGGATTTCAGACATGGTGTCAAAGAGAAAGATGCTCAGTATGCTTTGACATTTCATCATGAATAGACTTACTAACGAGCAACGCTTGCAAATCATTGAATTTTATTACCAAAATCAGTGTTCGGTTCGAAATGTGTTTCGCGCTTTACGTCCGATTTATTTTTGTTCAGCGATGAGGCTCATTTCTGGTTGAATGGCTACGTAAATAAGCAAAATTGCCGCATTTGGGGTGAAGAGCAACCAGAAGCCGTTCAAGAACTGCCCATGCATCCCGAAAAATGCACTGTTTGGTGTGGTTTGTACGCTGGTGGAATCATTGGACCGTATTTTTTCAAAGATGCTGTTGGACGCAACGTTACGGTGAATGGCGATCGCTATCGTTCGATGCTAACAAACTTTTTGTTGCCAAAAATGGAAGAACTGAACTTGGTTGACATGTGGTTTCAACAAGATGGCGCTACATGCCACACAGCTCGCGATTCTATGGCCATTTTGAGGGAAAACTTCGGAGAACAATTCATCTCAAGAAATGGACCCGTAAGTTGGCCACCAAGATCATGCGATTTAACGCCTTTAGACTATTTTTTGTGGGGCTACGTCAAGTTAAGTCTACAGAAATAAGCCAGCAACTATTCCAGCTTTGGAAGACAACATTTCCGAAGAAATTCGGGCTATTCCGGCCGAAATGCTCGAAAAAGTTGCCCAAAATTGGACTTTCCGAATGGACCACCTAAGACGCAGCCGCGGTCAACATTTAAATGAAATTATCTTCAAAAAGTAAATGTCATGAACCAATCTAACGTTTCAAATAAAGAACCGATGAGATTTTGCAAATTTTATGCGTTTTTTTTTTAAAAAAGTTATCAAGCTCTTAAAAAATCACCCGATATAATTAATTTCTTTATATTTTAGCTTCCAACTAAGCTATGTAGTTTTTTGCGACATAATCGACTAGAGAGGCATGTGTCTAAAAGAAGATTTCTCGCCTCCTCGTTCACATGTGCATTAAGCCTTTTGTAGTGAGCATCTGTCTGACTCCTTATTTCTTCGGCGACTGTATTCATCCTTAGGTCTCGATGAATATCAGCATTTCTGCAGTACCAAGGAGCATTTACAATACCTCTTAGCACCTTGTTTTGAAAACGTTGTATAATATTAATACTGCCATCATTGGCACATCCCCACAGTTGCGCACCATATGACCATATCGGCTTGATTATTTGTTTATAAAGAAGTAATTTGTTGTGTATGGACAGGTTTGACCTTCGCCCAATTAGCCATTTCATTTTCGACAATTTCAGATTAAGTTCAATCCTTTTTATTTTAATATGCTCCTTCCAACGTAATCTAGCATCGAGCGTGATGCCAAGATATTTAGCTGTATTTGCGTATGGTATGCAGACATCTAGAATACTTATAGGTTGATAAGTGATTCTTTTGTTTGTAAAATTTACATGAACCGATTTGCCACCGTTTAGTTTTATTCTCCATTTTTTAGTCCAGCTTACTACAGAGTTGATTGCATGTTGCGGGTTTAGCGCAGCTTTTTCTGCTGTTTTTCCGACGCATAGTATTGCGGTGTCATCAGCAAAAGTGGCAGTCATACTGTTTGGTGCTAACGGTAAGTCTCTTGTATACAAAATATATAAAAGTGGACCTAAGATACTTCCCTGAGGAACTCCTGCTTCAATTTCTTTTAGTTAAGAGAATTCATTTTCTTGTTTTACACGGAAAAATCTCATGGTGATATACGATTCTAAAAGAGCACAATACTCAACCGGAAGACATGATTTTAGTTTTTGCATAAGGCCTTCGTGCCATACCTTGTCAAACGCTTGTGCAACGTCAAGGAATACAGCTGAGCATACGTTTCCTTCCTCCAGGGATTTTTCTATTTCTGATGTTATTCTGTGAATTTGTTCTATTGTTGAATGCTTATTTCTAAAACCGAACTGATGCGATGGAATTAACTGCTTTTCGTCGATTATAGATTTTAATCTTAGATAAATTAATTTTTCAAAAAGTTTTGAGATTTGTGGAAGTAGTGAAATTGGTCTATATGACGAGACTACGTGAGGATCCTTTCCTGGCTTAGGAACCATAACAACTTCGGCAACTTTCCAAAGGCTTGGAAAATATGTCAGACGGATTGCTGTATTGAAAAGATAGGCGAGCTTCCGTAAACATTTGTATGGTAACTGCTTTAACACTTCAGCTGTAATTAAATCGAAGCCAGCTGCTTTCTTAACTTTAAGCTTTTTAATTTCACTTTTAAGTTCACAAATGGTGATTGCTGGGATTGTTGCATGATCCTGTTGAATGCTACTGAGGAACGCGATTTCACTATCCTCGTTTGGACGAAAGGTTTCAGCTAGGTGTTTTGCAAATGCATTAGCTTTATCACAATCACTTCTAGCCCATGTATTGGAAGCAACTTTTAGTGGTGCAACGTGACTTGTTGGACGTTTCAGATACTTAGTACTTTTCCAGAGTGAGTAATCATCTTTTTTGTCAGCGGATAGTTGAGATAAATATTTATTAATTGACTCATTCTTAATATGAGCAATTTCTCGTTTTAATTCTGCTGTTGCCTTATTAAGGTTGGTTTTGTCGAGTGGTGAGCGGGTTTGTTGCCATTTCCGTCGTAACTTTCTTTTCTTAATTAGAAGGATTTTTATTTCTTTAGGGTAATTTGAACCTACACTTTTCCGCTTTAACTCCGGAGTATTATCCCAAGCTGCTTGTTGAATTTCTTTCGTAAATGTGTTAACTTCTAACTCTAGTTGTTCAATTGTTGTGATTTTCGGACACTTTATTTTAGTCTGAAGTATTTGTTTGAACGAAGTCCAGTCCGTATTTTTGTTGTATAGCTTCAGACTAAGATCTCTTTTAATGACTGTTTCACTTACTGTTAAATATAATGGGGAGTGATCAGAGCTTAGATCTAATCCACCTTCTATTTCTATGAAATTTCGAGATATCTTTCTGGTTATAAAGAAGTCTATTACATCTGGTATTTTGTTGGTGTCCGTTGGCCAATAAGTTGGTGTTCCGGTCGATACAAACTCACACCCCGTTTCTTGAGCTGCCTGGAATAAGTCTCGCCCTTTAGCTGTCGTTAGGCGCGATCCCCAGTAAACATGCTTAGCGTTAAAGTCGCCTCCCATAATAAATTTGTGTTTGTGCATATTGAGAAGTTCTTTATATTCTTCAACGAGGATTTTGTATCTCGGCGGACAATATATTGCAGTAATTGACAAGGGTTGGTTCATTGCTTTTAATGTAATAGTTGTGGTTTGAATATTGTGCGTACTGATTTTTCTATCCTCATAATGTATGTACATATAATGCTGTTTTTAACAATAACAGCAGTGCCTCCCCTCGCACAATTACTAGGGTGGATTGTATGATAGATATCGTAGTTTTTGAAAGTTATATGGCTGTGTCTCGTAAAATGAGTTTCGGAAATAAGACATACATCTAGGTTTTCTCTCTTTGTAAAATAAGTAGAAGCTCTTCTTGGTGCTTTAATAGTCCATTTGTATTCCATGTCATAACTCGGAGAGCACCATTCAGGCCTAAGATTTTGTTTTATTTTTATTTTTTTCGAGGTTATCTAAGCGGCTGCACAGATCGTTATTGAATTTTTCTTGTTTATTTAACATCTCAAGTATTTGAGTTAGTAGGTCTTCGGTCATCTTTGTGTTTTTTTTCGTTCACCACGTTTGATTTGCCTTTCAGTACTTCAGAAAAAGTGAGCTTACTCGTCTGTACACGATTCTGCTTGTTGACAGTACTTTTATTACCAATGGGTGGATTAGTTGATGTACTGGGCAAATTTGTGGTAACTTTTTGTTTCTTCAAGGCTTTGTTACGAATGCTTTGAAGCTCCTTGGCAACAATACATCCTCTGTAGTTTGCCGGATGGCTTTCGCCACAGTTACAGCATTTTGGTTTTTCAGTGTTTGGTTTTTGGCACTCGATGGTTTTGTGCTTACCACCGCATTTAACGCACTTTGACATTTTGCCACAGAAGTTCTTTGTGTGTCCAAATGCCTGGCAATTTTTACATTGTGGAATAAGTTTAGAATTCCTAATAGGCTCGATGAGAACAACGGTGTGAAGAATGTGTTTGATTTCATAAATTTTCTTGATGTCTTCATTAGAATCAAAAGTAGCTAAAAACATGTTTAAAGGTTCTCGTGTTTTCCACTTGTGTTTATTTACGACGTTCATGACATGTAAACCTTGTTCTTTTAAATCAGCGATAATATCACTAATGCTACACGAATGGTGGAGATTTTTAATCATAACCTTTATTGGACGCGTTTGTTTGTCTTCAAAGGAATACCATGAAGCTCCCGACGCAGACAACATTTTTGTAACTGATCTGTAGTCATCACTTGATGTAACGCTTATTTTATGGATGTCGTTATTTAATAGTTTAAATACAAAAGAACTTTTAGTATTATCTTTAATTAGGTTATTTAGTTCTTTATAATTAGAGATATTCGAAATCATAATAGGTGGAGGTAGCGGTTCATATTTTGGTTTTTCATTTTTAACTGTGTGGTTTTCACCGTTCGAAGAAAAAGTATTTTCTTTTAAAATCACTTCTGGTGAAGCTTCGGCCTTACGCTTTTTGCTAGGCCTTTTATTTTTCTTTAAAATCCAGTCTGTTTCCAGAGCTAGTTCTTCTTCATCAGTTTCGTATTGAGATTGACTATAATTAGGCACAAGTGGGCGATTATTTTGTTCTTTAAGCTTTTGATTTTCAATTTTTAATTGTTCGCATAATTGTTCTCATTCTCTTAATTTTTGTTTCAATTCATCTATTTCGGAAACTAATTTTTTCGGTTGGCTTGTTGGTATTTCCTGACCCCCTCCAGGGGGCGGGGTTCGAAGCATAATCCAGCTATATACTATATGTCTATTGTATAAGGGATTATTCGTAGGTAATGGTTAGTTAGTTAGCCAATAGTTAGTAAAAATAAATAAATAAATATATATATATATGTGGCAACTACCAGATGAAACGTTCACTAATTTCGGTGTATACTTTTAGGCTAGCCTAGTACAGGTAAAAAGCTTAACTTAAAGAACGCAAGTACAAGCTGGTTCTAGTATTGGATAACAATAAAGCTTATACTATGGTAGTGACTTTTCCAAATTCCTTTTTGCTGGTCAAAGTCCAATAAGAAAAGAAAGAAAAAATGGTAATAGGTTGCCTTACATCTCCTGAGAAACTTTTAGCAGGTGCAACAGCCTATCCACTATCCACTTTCGTATACAAACAAGTTGTTTATTTTAATTATTGTAAATATTTAAAATTATTGAATTTATTTCTTTCATACTTTATTTTTCTCCACTTCGCTCCAGGGTTGCCAGTTTTATATCGCCATAGTAAGAAAAAATGCTGTTGTGGGTTTGAATGTACATGAGTTTTATCAAAAACGCGTAACTTTGATATTTTACATTGGACCATTAGAAATGTATGTAAAAATACATAGTTAAATGCACTCGCTACGTGTGAATGTGCGATTGAAATTCCACGGCGAGGAGACGAGATGAGAAAAAGAACATGCAGGATCTCAGTCGAATCAAATGCTGAACGCAGCGCGCAGGATTTATCCGATTGAAGTAAAAGACGAAAGGTGTCGACGCGACGCAATGTGGAATCGAATCTTGAATACTAACGTTGATGTGCGATGATCCTCTAAAGAATTGTTCAAAACCTTTTTGTTAGTTTAGCGGCATGCGATGTCGTCGTGTGGTGACCGCTTGCTGGGTCTGGTGATGTTCTCAATTGTGGTGTGATGTAGTGTCATCAGCTGTGGTGAATTAAGCTGCCTTATTAGGGTGCGCCAGTTTTTCCGGGTAAAGTGGGTGGATGCTTAACTCATTTAAACAAGTTGGTAAAGACTTTATATCTGCAAAGTACTGGAAATTGAAAGAATCACGTGCAATTTAAAATTGTGCTATACGGGAAGTTGTTGGACCTAGTTGTTTTCCGATTTCGTACTGTGGCATAGAAATATTAGAATGATGCTACGAACTAAATCTAGTCGAAATCGGCTGGTCGGGTCCCGATATATGAGATTTCACCAAAAAATGGGCGGTGCCACTACCAGCGTCAAATAGTAACAACGGTTTCCATAAAGCCTTCTCATACCATCTCAGAGGTAAAATTTAATGTATCTGGGTTATTATTGCCTATAGTAGCTTTGAACAATGTCCAGTTGTGAAACGTGGGTACCTGCTGACGACAGCCTTAATTCAAGGCGCTCATAAGCACAGCGCATCAAATCAATGCGTTGACAGTGTGGACTAGAAACACTAATCACCTTGGTAGGGTTCGAGGCCCATCTAAAACTGCACTTGAGTACGGTATCCGGTTGCAACGCAACTCCTCATTCAACTGATAGAGCGTAAGTTGCTCCCGCATTCGCGTTTTAACGACAACCTCATGATACTCCCTGAAGAGCCAGTCCGCATGAGCAGGTTGGAACGAACTCCAAGGGCTCCTTACCAGGATTAAGTCTCCAGTCAGACCATGTAGCCGAAACTATTACCAGTTGAGCTTCCATACTGCTCTCGACTGGGAATAGGAAAGCATCATACAACGCTGTCTGGAGAGGAGTTCTTGGCATCCCAAGACTGTCGTGGCTGTTTCCCATCATAGGCGGCTCCTTAAGTGGCACAGTGGCAAACAAGCCATTATATATGGTGCGAACAGCACGACGTCCGTGACCCCAAATACTCCGCACAATGCGTCGTACTTTGTTTACGGTTGCCTGCAGTCTCATACTCTTTTACTTATGGTTTGCAGCATTAACCAGCGATAATCTGCCCTAAAGCATAATTGTTTTTTCCATCGATATGTCCACTTTTACAACCTTCTATCCCAAGTATTTACAATTTCTAAAAATTGTTCTACCGTCCACTCTAACTCAGACTGCGAGCGACCTTCGACCAGAAGAAGAAGGAGGCTCGAGTTGCCCAAGCAGAGATCATGAGATTCATCTACATATATACACCACAAATGGAATCCTGGGGGTAGCCACGAAACATTTCGATCTCCACACTCTCATTCACGCCGAATAGAGAGACCCGTTTTCCGAAAAGTAAATACGCCAAAAAGTAATTTTCGGCCAGCCAAGCTTATCAGTCGTTGCATCACTCAATCAGCTTAGGTAGTTAAATGCCCCCTTGAAGTCATTCCCCCTATCAACATTCTTCAACATGAAACCATGCATCCGCTATACTGCATCCTTAGCTGAGCCGACACTGCCTATCCGACCACATAGGTAAAAAATAAATCATAAATGGGGCTACTACTCGCAAGTAGTAGTAGCTAATCCATAGATATGTCTCTAGGGGCTCGCTATATTTGCAATACAAACTAGCGACAACCGAACCTCCCACCGAACTCCTCTTCTATCGGGACATATGTATGTATACACTCTTTGTAAATGAATTGCGACAGAAACTAACATACACTGGGGCTTGTAAAAGTAATACAAGGAAAATGATTCTTAACTTAAGAACGCGGTGAAATTTATGCTTTTATATATCAATGAGAATTTTCCAGTCAACCCCTTTTTAAAGTGAAACACTGTTCACTCTCCAGACGCAATTTCTGTATTTACTGCTTTGTGTCCAAAAGATTTCCGCAGGTATGTACTTAAGTTAGGTATTATATCGTTAGTAAGGTTATAATCTAGTAAATGGTTTAAGACCTAGGGTTAAATAAATATAAATGATCTGTCTCTTCGTCCATCCGTACACGCGCTCACTTGAGTAAAAATTGAAATATCTTGATGAAGTTCGGTATGCACTTCCTTAGTTCAAAAAAAACTCTAGTTCGTAGATGGGTGTAATCGGACCACTGCCACGCTCTAAAATCGCCATTAACTGAAAACCTACTAAATTACATTACTAAGGACTAAATTAAGATATGAAACTGTAGTTTGGCACAGGGGATCGCAGTACCAAGCGGCACCTCTGCATAAAATTTTTGGAAAATGTGGGCGTAACCCTGCCATCTAATATGTTTAATGTGCATATCTCCTAAACCATTAAAGCTACAATAACTAAATTCGCCCAGCACGAATACTACAAGATCCACTATCGATGGTGTGAAAACCGATGAAATCGGATGAAAAACTCGCTTACTGCCCATAAAACGGTACTCTTAATAACTACTAAAAACGCGATAAATCAATAACTAAATGCGCCAGCAACGTAAAAATTTGTCGTCGTGATAGTATGACAAGGCTTTATAGGGGTCGGGGCAAAAATTGGACGATGAGCGTGGCACCGCCCACTTTTTGGCGAAACTCCATATCTAGGGACCCGACTGACAGGTTTCGACAAAATTTGGAACGTAGCATTCTTATATCTATGTCACTCTGTGAAATGATTGAAATCGGACAATAACCACGCCTACTTCCTATATAGCAAAATTTTAAATTCCAATTGATTCGCTGAGTTTCCAGTACACAAATCAAGAAACAATTAATATAATGGGATTCACTTGTTCAAATCCAACAAAAAGATACCGAATATGTGGTCCCCACTAGGGTGGGTCGAATCCGGACTTTTTTCGATTCCGGATTTCTAATAGTGCGGAAAAGTTGCCTTAGTACTTCCTGATTCCAATGCAACTTTTTGTTTTGAGATCGGGTTGCATCTTCAACCCCAACTCCGGCCTTGAATTTTCGGAAATTCGCCTAAAATCGTGAAATTGTCTACCTAGCGCCTGAAATACACATCTCATGGCAAAATGTATAAAACAAAAGTTATTTGTCACGTCATTTGCTACAGAAATGGTAATGTTATCATGGCCGTAGGACGAACCGTTCCCGAGATACGAGCGAAAATGCGGCGAGCTACAGCGCAAGGTGAAAATCATCTTGCGGCCACACCTCTTGACGTTGATTTCGCCGAGTGCTATCACTCACATTCATTCACCCACGCCAAAGGACACGTTCGGATAGGTCTCCACACAAATATTTTTTCATCGAGTTCCTTCACTCTTGTCGTTGATTTCGCCGAGTGCTATCACTTATATTCTCTCAACAGAACACAAAACTCTAAGTGTCTGTATCTAAATTTAAATTTAGAAAGAAATGTCCTGTGTTTGGCATATATCCGTAAAATCTCTCTGAGTCCCAGTTACCTACTTACCAGGATGTTATTTTGTGTTATCAGTTTGAAAGATTTCGTATAGGGCTACTCCGAGGCGACAACTATGAACCTAGGAGTAAAGAGGTTACAGAAATAGTTGCAAAAAAGGTTGAAAATACTTTCAAAAAGTCATCTATTCCGATACTTTCACACACCAGAGTTGCACAAATGCTCACCACATACCATAAGTAATTTCTGACTCTTAAACAAATGTTTTTAAGGAACCCAATAGGTTTGAGCTCTGTCGAAAAATTATTTGACATCGCTGCTTGTTAATGCATTTATTTTTCTTTTTGCACTTGTCCAAAGGAAAGGAAAGTTCCTATCAATGAACAACCATTTCTCTTGGACCAGAGAACCAGAAGAATTGGTCGCATTGGAAGTGTGGATCTGCCTGAAACAAAAAAGATTATAAAAAAAAAATGAACGTAAAGAAAAGCTTTCAAAACATCATTCAACATCAGCACTTACCAGAAAAGTATCAGCTAGAACACGTGACCATTCAGATCAGCAAGACTCTCATACAGACGACAACAATGTAGGTGCGTCGCACATGGATTCTTCCAAAAACGATGCTGATTATGAATTTTCTCTTCCATCCTCTAAAACCAAACAAAACACACTAGTATTAGAACACACTGCTTTAGCTGCCCAAAGATTTGCAGTAAGTGATAGAGCAGCGGCCTTGATTGTTTCATCTGCTTTTCTGGATGCCAAAAAAGCAGGTTTGATAACAGAGGATCAGGCTAGCTTTGTCACCGACAAATGCAAGATTAATCGGGCAAAAAAAAAGTGTTGGAGTTAAACTCCAAAACACCGAAAGTATTGACTCTGTATATGGGCTGTATTTTGACGGCCGCAAAGACAATACACTTACACAAGTCAGCGAAGGTGAAAAGTACTACCGCGACACTGTCAAAGAGGAACATATTTCTCTTATAGCGGAACCTGGCTGTCATTACTTTGGCCACGTAACCTCTCCTTCCGGGTCAGCTGAGGATGAGACGCAAGATATATGGCAACATTTACAAGACAATTCAGTTGATGAGGAACATCTAGAAGTTGACGGTGCTGATTACACCAACACGAACACAGGTTGGAAAGGTAAAATCATTCGGAAACGAGAGGAAAGAATAGGTAGGCCATTACAGTGGGTGGTTTGTCTTCTACATTTCAACGAACTTCCACTTCGTGCTCTTTTCGAACACATAGATGGTGTCTCAAAGAGTCCAAATACATTTTCCGGCGACATAGGTAAACTCCTCCCTGATTGTGAGAAGTTGCCTGTTGTCAAATTTGAAAGTTTTCCATCCTGCCAATTACCTTCTGAGGTTATTAATCCGACCCAACTTAGCACAGACCAAACTTATCTCTATAAAATATCAGAAGCTGTTATTTCCGGTCAATGTTCCTCAGATTTAGCGTCGATGCATCCAGGTAACATGTGCAAATCTCGCTGGCTCACCTGTGCAAATAGAATTCTGAGATTATACATTTCTACTGACAAACCAACAAAGGAAATAAAGATTTTGGTCAAGTACGCACTTACAGTTTACTCACCTTTGTGGTTCTTATTAAGATTCAACAGTTCAATCAAAGATGGCTCGCGCCATCTCTATGCTGCAATTCAAAGGTCGAGATACTTACCTGCTAAACTGCGCAATGTTGTCGATTCATCCATTCAACAGAATGCTTTCTTTGCTCTTCCAGAAAACATTCTCCTTAGTATGATGACTGACGAACGGATAGAAGTCAGAAAGTTGGCCCTTGACCGTCTTCTGGCAGCCAGAGAAGCAGAGTCTGACACTGTAAATGGAAGGGTTAGACGTAATAAAGTGCCAAAGCTGAATTTCAAAGCAAATAATTATTACGATATGATTAACTGGAAGACTATTACCTTGACTGTTCCACCAGTTTTTTGTTCAGTTTCCAACGAAGAACTCATAAAAGGGCTGTCGGGAGACACTGCAGAGGTATGGAAATTTAGTGAATTCCCCTCTCACACCGTGGCAGTCGAGAGAACCGTCAAACTGGTGACAGAGGCATCTTCTAAAGTTATTGGCCCCCAATCTCGTGATCGTTTTATACGCTCTACACTGAAATCTAGGCAACAAGTGCCAAAGTTTAGTACAAAATCTGATTTTATCAATAAATTTGACACAGATTAAGACTAAAACAAGCCTGACATATGGTTGGTTGGTTGGGTTGGGCTTGGGAGGAACCCGAAGAGCAGCCACCTCCACGCGGTGGGTTCTGGGTGACCAATACAGGTTAGCTGAGAGCTGCAACAATTTTCAGCTTGCGCTGTGGCACGCCGCATTTTCGCTCGTATCTCGGGAACGGTTCGTCCTACGGCCATGATCACATTAACATTTCGGTAGGAAATAACGTGACAAATAACTTTTGTTTTATACATTTTGCCATGAGATGCGTATTTCAGGCACTAGCTAGACAATTTCACGATTTTAGGCGAATCTCCGAAATTTCAAGGCCGGAGTTGGGGTTGAAGATGCAATCCGATCTCAAAACAAAAAGTTGCATTGGAATCAGGAAGTACTAAGGCAACTTTTCCGCACTATTAGAAATCCCGAATCGAAAAAAGTCCGGAATCGGCCCACTCTAATAAGGGTAAAATATTCACTGTTTGAAGTAAAAACACGTTCTGTAATTTTCATTAAGATAACTCAAATATTGGACGATGTGTGCAGCATAAAGTAACCTAGAAGTTCGAAAATCTTTAAATTAGGTATACATACAAGTATAAAGCTTCAGGGAAGTATTGACCCGATTCAAACCATTTTTGATACACTTGCTACTATCGTCTGGAAAGGATTCTGCCAGAATTTAATTTGAATATCTCAAACTACGAAAAATATTCTCGGTCCAAAATCACTAAAAAGCCCTCTAACAAGATCTTCTTCTTCTCCTAATTGGCGTAGGCACCGTTTACGCGATTATAGCCGAGTTAACAACAGCGCCAGTCGTTTCTTCTTTTCGCTACGTGGCGCCAATTGCATATTCCAAGCGAAGCCAGGTCCCTTTCCACTTGGTCCTTCCAACGGAGTGGAGGTCTTCCTCTTCCTCTGCTTCCCCCGGCGGGTACTGCGTCGAATACTTCCAGAGCTGTTTCTGTCCATCCGGACAACATGACCTAACCAGCGTAGCCGCTGTCTTTTCATTCGCTGAACTATGTCAATGTCGTCGTATATCTCGAACAGCTCATCGTTCCATCGAATGCGATATTCGCCGTGGCCAATGCGCAAAGGACCATAAATCTTTCGCAGAATTTTTCTCTCGAAAACTCATATCGTCGACTCATTGGTTGCCGTCTTCGCCCAAGCCTCTGCACCATATAGCAGGACGGGAATTATGAGCGACTTATAGAGTTTAGTTTTTGTTCGTCGAGAGAGGACTTTACTTTTCAATTGATTACTCAGTCCGAAGTAGCACCTGTTGGCAAGAGCAATTCTGCGTTGGATTTTCAGGCTGACATTGTTTGTGGTGTTTACGCTGGTTCCAAGATAGACGAAAGACGTGAGAGCCAAGTCGCGAGTGCGACGACTGTTTGTTTGATGACAGGAGATATTTCGTCTTGCCCTCACTGCCAGACCCATTTTCAATGCTTCCTTGTCCAGCCTGAAGAAAGCAGAACCAATGGCGCGGGTGTTGAGGCCGATGATATCAATATCTTCGGCATACGCCAGCAGTTGTACACTCTTATAGAAGATGGTACCTTCTCTATTTAGTTCTGCAGCTCGAACTATTTTCTCCAGAAGCAGGTTGAAGAAGTCGGAGCTTTTGGTGGTACTCAACGTGAGTTTACACAGCCGTATTTGTTTTGCGGGGATACCAAATTCAAGCATTGCGGCATAAAGGCAGCTCCTTTTCGTGCTGTCGAAAGCAGCTTTGAAATCGACGAAGAGGTGGTGTGTGTCGATTCTTCTTTCACGGGTCTTTTCCAAGATTTGGCGCATGGTGAATATCTGGTCGGTTGGTGATTTACCAGGTCTGAAGCCACACTGATAAGGTCCAATCAGTTTGTTGACAGTGGGCTTTAATCTTTCACACAATACGCTCGATAGAACCTTATATGCGATGTTGAGGAGGCTAATCCCACGGTAGTTGGCGCAGATTGCGGGGTCTCCTTTCTTATGGATTGGGCATAGCACACTTAAATTCCAATCGTTGGGCATGCTTTCGTCCGACCATATTTTACAAAGAAGCTGATGCATGCTCCTTATCAGTTCTTCGGCGCCGTGTTTGAATAGCTCGGCCGGCAATCCATCGGCCCCCGCCGCTTTGTTGTTCTTTAGGCGGGTAATTGCTATTCGAACTTCTTCATGGTTGGGCAATGGAACGTCTGCTCCATCGTCATCGATTGGGGAATCGGGTTCGCCTTCTCCTGGCGTTGTGCGTTCACTTCCATTCAGCAGGCTGGAGAAGTGTTCCTTCCATAATTTAAGTATGCTCTGGGCATCGGACACTAGATCACCTTTGGGGGTTCTACAAGAGTATGCTCCGGTCTTGAAACCTTCTGTAAGCCGCCGCATTTTTTCGTAGAATTTTCGAGCATTACCCCTGTCGGCCAGCTTATCAAGCTCTTCGTACTCACGCATTTCAGCCTCTTTCTTCTTCTGTCTGCAAATGCGTCTCGCTTCCCTTCTCAACTCTCGGTATCTATCCCATCCCGCACGTGTTGTGGTCGATCGTAACGTTGCGAGGTAGGCAGTCTGTTTTCTCTCCGCTGCGACACGGAACTCCTCGTCGTACCAGCTGTTCTTTTGCACTTTCCGAAAACCAATGGTTTCGGTTGCAGCTGTACGTAAGGAATTTGAAATGCCGTCCCACAGTTCCCTTATACCAGGTTGTTGATGCGTGCTCTCAGAGAGCAGGACTGCAAGCCGAGTAGAAAATCGTTCGGCTGTCTGTTGTGATTGCAGCTTGTCGACGTCGAACCTTCCTTGTGTTTGTTTTCGTGCGTTTTTTGCTGCACAGATGCGGGTGCGAATCTTGGCTGCAACAAGATAGTGGTCCGAGTCGATGTTAGGACCTCGGAGCGCACGCACATCTAAAACACTGGAGACGTGTCTTCCGTCTATCACAACATGATCGATGTGGTTGGTAGTTTTTCGATCCGGAGACAGCCAGATAGCTTGATGAATCTTCTTATGCTGGAATCTAGTACTACAGATAACTATATTTCTACAAGGTAAAATTTAATGTATCTGCAGTAATTATAATTAAAATTATATGTAAAATTTTGAACAGTACCGTTATATGGGGATTGACTGGGGTTATCTTCCGATTACATCCATTTTTACATTGCCGGTAAAAGTTCTAATAGTATTTGAGCTGGGTAAGTTTGGTTGTTGTAGGTTTAGTGGTTCGGGAGGATGGAGTCATGTGTGGAAGTTCACGCAAGTGAGGAAAGTTCTCTGATTGCCATTCACTTCGGGAAACATCCCCAAATGGGTTGAGGCTGTTCGACTTCGCCGCTGCCCGAAATATGGTTATCGCTAGTACTGGATTCCAGTATAGAAAAATTCATCAAAACCGATGTCAACAAACACAAGGAGGGTTCGACGTCGAGAAGCTCCAATCGCAACAGACAGCCGAACGATTTTCTACTCGACTTGCGCTCCTGCTCTCTTAGGGCACTCATCAACCACTCGGTATAAATGAATTATGGGACGGCATCTCAAACTCCTAACGTGAAGCTACAAACGAAACTATTGGTTTTCGGAAAATGCAAAAGAAAAGTTGACTGGACTTTGCCAGTGTGGCTTTAGAAATGGGTAATCAGTAACCGACCAGATATTCACCATGCGCCAAATCTTGGATAAGACTAGTGAAAAGAGAATCGACACTCACAACCTTTTCGTCGATTTCAAAGCTGCTTTCGACAGCTCGAAAAGGAACTGCCTTTATGCCGGGATGTCTAAATTTGGCATCCCCGCAAAACTAATACGGCTGTGTAAATTGACGTTGAGCAACACCAGAAACTCCGTCAGGATCGGGAAGGACCTCTCCGAGCCGTTCGATACCAAGCGAGGTTTCACACAAGGCGACTCCCTATCGTGCGACTTCTTCAATCTGCTGCTGGTGAAAATAATTCGAGCTGCAGAACTTAATCGAGCAGGTACAATCTTTTATAAGAGTGTACAGCTGCTGGCGTATGCCGGTGGTATTGATATCATTGGCCTTAACACCCGGGCCGATATTTCTGCTTTCTCCAAACTGGTTAAGAAAGCGAAGCAGATGAGTCTGTTAGTGAACGAGTGCAAGACGAAATATCTCCTTTCAGCAAACAAACAGGCGTCGCACTCACGATTATGCTCCCACGTCACTGTGGGCAGTCATAACTTTGAAGTTGTAGACAATTTCGTCTATCATTGAACAAGCAATAACAGCAACAATCCAACGCAGGTAACTCTTGCCAATGTTGCTACTTTGGACTGAGTGGGCAATTGAGAAGTATCGGTGAACAAAAACAAAACTATATAAGTCACTCATTATTCCCGATGACAACATCTGATGAGTCTGCCTTAGGAGTTTTCAAGGGAAATGTTCTGCGAAAGATTTATGGTCCTTTGTGCGTTGGCCACGGTGAATATCGCAATCGATGGAACGATGAGCTGTATGAGATATACGACGACATTGACTTAGTCCAGGGAATGAAAAGACAGCGGCTGCGCTGGCTAGGTCATGTCGTACGAGAGTATAGTTAAAATGTTCCTTTTCATCCAAACTTAGCCCTTTCTTACTTGTCTTATTTTCATTATAGAAATAGGGGTCAAGGAATAGAAATATGGAATAATAATTTTTGCAACGTTGTCTTACCCAATATGAGCATTATTATTAATAGAATGCTTGCGTTTTTTATCAAAAAACAAAGTACTTCTTGGTTACGTGCTGTTTCATATTCATTAAAATTATGTCCAAAATATCCGTTAGCGGCATAGTTTGGAAATATTCCCGCTTTCTGTCTATCTTCGTATTCCATTTTGTTACAAATATTGAAATTTACGTGAGTTTCCAATTTTGTGATGCAATGACAATTACAGTGCCATACACAGAAACATCGATTTTCGGCTTCAACAAAAATTGCGCGAGAAGAAATTGTTGTAGAACTTTTCTTTATCAAAACTTCGGAATTAGTTTTGGATTGATTTCCCGCTACACAATGTGTACTGTTTGTGTCAATACCAATTTTCACCAACACTGAAAATTATAAAGATAAAATTATTATAAACATTGAAATTTTAAAATTGCTTATGACTCAAAAAACATTTAGTTTTGTCGACATAACGTTAGTTTGTATTACCTAAGCTAGATAGGTAGAGCGGAGGCTCATTTTGGTACTACCGGAACCAATATAAATATCTGAAAATGGCCTGAGGTATATATACATAAATTCCTTATTTTCCAAAGTCTGATTGTAGGGTGTTGCTTGTTTTTCTAAGCCCTGGGACCCATTGCAAGTTTATAGGGAAATAAGATGTTAGATCCACTAATCTTGATCTATTCCACCCTCTTGGTGGACATTAGTGATTTCAAAGCGCCGAGCCATCTTTATATATAAATTACTAAAGGACCCGTCCACGCTACACTGTGACTGATACATAGATACTACTACTACTACCATCTATATGAGTTTGTTTATAACTATTAGTTAATAAGATATAGCATTTTTGTGAAGCAACTTGTGTTATTTTAGTTATGTAGCATTGTTTTTTGGGCAAAAATACTGTTGAATTTGGGCTCAGGGAAATCCACCGATGAAAAGATATTTGCTAAGCTGGAAACAGGCGAAATGAGCACCGAGGCCAATGATGCTGTAAATAGGCGAAAGCTCTGTGCAAAGTCGGTGCCTCGCTAGTTCATAATCCAACAAAAACAACGAATAACTGATTCTGAGAAGTGTTTGAGTGCACTTTTGCACTTTAATCGCAATTAAACCGAATTTTTGAGTCGGTGTGTGACAATAGAAACATAGATCCATCATTTCCCACTGGAGTCCAAACGATAGTCATTTTAGTGGACTGACGAAAAAGTCGGTTGGAAATGTTACATAATCAGTCTTTTGAGATGCATGTGGTATAATACATACTCAACGACTGATGGCTGAGCAAGTTATAATCTATTTCACTGCGTATTTGGTTGCAGTTCTTTTCTACTATTTCAAATACTTAGCAATAGTATTATTTTTGAGGAAGAATCTGTTTAAAATTGTACGCATATATTCAAGTAATTCCTACAAACATGAATTTTGAACAAATGCTTATGATTTGAAATATAATTTTTGTATTTATGAGTTGTATTAAATTTTAACATTAAGAGATAAAAGGCATCCTATGTCCTTAACCTGGTTCTAAGCTACCTCCCCACCAATTTTCAGCCAAACCGGCTCAGCCGTTGTTCAGTTATAAATGGTGTAACTAACACAACTTTCTTATATACAAGGTCTGTCGCAAAAGAAACAGAACTTTTTAAATATAACTGTTTCTTGTGACGCCACCTATTTGTGGGTATATGAAATATAAAGTTTGATCTCTTGTTGACATTTCGTAAAAATTTTAAGACAATTGTATAACTACAATCAATGTTATCGATCAAAAAGTGACAGCAGCATTTGGTCATCGGTCGTAAAATGAATTTTGAACAAATAGCAAATATTAAATTTTGTTTTAAACTTGGGAAAACGTTTACTGAAACATTGGAGGATGGAGGATGGAGTCATGTGCAGAAGTTCACGCAAGTGAGGAAAGTTCTCTGATCGCCATTCACTTGGGAGTGGCCAGAAACGATTCTTTTACACATGGCTCAAACAGCTCAAAACTTCCGGTCTTTGACCAAGTATCCTCTGGGTAGCCTAAGGACATCCGTTCGAAGGCGAGCTAAAGTGAGAAGGCGAACAATCACTTCGGGTTGTGTGCCTAGTTTGGGACCCGCCACGTAAAAAACACCCCCAATGAAAAGGAACAACAAGCCTCGGATGAGAGACCCTCCTTTTGATGACGACCATGGCAAAAGAAATAAGGACTACACGATGTCAGGGCATTCACATGGAATGTCCGGACCCTTAATTGGCAAGGAAGAGAGACTCCGTCGCCGAGTGGAGTGAGACTGATCGATTTCGCCCGGCCCGAAATATGGTTATCTGTAGTTCTAGATTCCAGCATAAGAAAATTCATAAAGCCATCTGGCTGTCTTGGATCGAAAAGCCACCAACCAGATCGATCATGTTGTGATAGATGAAAGACACGTCTCCAGTGGTCTAGACGTGCGTACGCTTCGAGGTCCTAACATCGACTCGGACCATTATCTTGTTGCGGCCAAGATTTGCACCCGCCTCTGTGCAGGTAAAAACGCATGCCAACAAACACAAGGAAGGTTCGACGTCGAGAAGCTGCAATCACAACATACAGCCGAACGATTTGCTACTCGGCCTGCACTCCTGCTCTCTGAGAGCACTCGACAACAACAAGGTAAAAGGGAACTGTGGGACGGCATTTCAAACTCCTTACGTACAGCTGCAACCGAAACCGTTAGTTTTCGGAAAGTGCAAAAGAACAGCTGGTACGACGAGGAGTACACCAAAAGCTCCATCAGGATCGGGAAGGACCGCTCCGAGCCGTTCGATACCAAACGTGGTTTCAGACAAGGCGACTCCATATCGTGCGACTTCTTCAACCTGCTTCTGGAGAAAACAGTTCGAGCTGCAGAACTAAATAGAGAAGGTACTTTCTTCTATAAGAGTGTACAGCTGCTGGAGTATGCCGATGATATTGATATCATCGGCCTCAACACCCGCGCCGTTAGCTCTCCTTTCTCCATGCTGGACAAGGAAGCACAGAAAATGGGTCTGGCGGTGAACGAGGGCAAGACGAAATATCTCTTGTCATCAAACAAACAGTCGTCGCACTCGCGACTTGGCTCTCACGTCACTGTTGACAGTCATAAATTTGAAGATGTAGATAATTTCGTCCATTTAGGAACCAGTATTAACACCACCAACAATGTCAGCCTGGAAATCCAACGCAGGATCGCTCTTGCCAACAGGAAGGACCTGGCTTCGCTTGAAAAATCCAATTGGCGTCACGTAGCGAAAAGAAGAAACGACTGGCGCGCGGATATAATCGCGTAAGCGGTGTCTACGCCAATTAAGAAGAAGAAGAATAAGAAGAAGGTCGTGAGGACCTCTGTGACGCTCAGAACAATATCGAAAAAGTGCAGGTATTTATTAAGAAAGAGCCGAAATCTTCTTTGCGTTACATGGAAATGGAGTTCAATAAATAAACAAATTCATCGCATTTTGATAGATAAATTGTGTCTACGGTGTGTTTGTTCCGCACAAATTGACTGAAGCGTTACGAATTCAGCAATGTAAGAATTTGATTAAGGAGACCAGAAAGGACATAAACTACAAATATTCGATTGTGACTGGTGATGAAACGTGGTGCTTTCAATATGATCCCGAAACCAAACTTCAAAATGCCGAATGGAAACATCCAGATGAGCCATCACCGAAAAAAAGTCGTCTTCAGAAGTCAAAAATAAAGATAATGCTGATTTAGTTTTACGATTCCGAGCGTATTGTACACCGAGAGTTCATCACACCTGGCCAAACGATTAATGCTTTGTTTTACCTTGGTGTTATGAAGCGTCTTTTGTCACGCATTCGTCGTGCTCGACCACAATACCGTGAGGCAGGGTCCTGGCGTCTGTTGCACGATAATGCGCCGTGTCATCGGTCGACGCTTGTCACTGACTTTTTTGACAAAAGACTCCATATTAACCATTAATCACTCACCTTACTCACCTGATCTGGCACCCTGTGATTTTTACCTATTTGGAAACTTCATTTGCCCATGAAAGGACACTGGTTTCAGGACATTTCAGCTATCCAAAAGTCGACGACCGATATTCTCAAGAGCATTCCGAAAAATGGCCTTAAACACTCATTTGAAATGCTAATTGACTAGGCTAAACGCTGTATCGAAGCACAAGGTAACTACTTTAAATAAAAAAATATAACTTTTGAAAAATATTAATTTTATGTTGTTTTTTTTTAAAGTTGCTTCTTTTGCGACAGACCTTGTATATATAAATGTGAGGTTTTTTTATTGTTTTTTTTTTTTATTAAATATTCAAATGATTCCTACTAACATAAATTTTGAACAACTGCGTTTTATTTGAAATATAATTTTTGTTTTTATGAGTTGTGTTAAATTTTGATACAAATAGATAAAGGTTATCCTTTGTCCTTACCCTGGTTCTAAGCTACCTACCCACCAATTTTCAGCCAAATCGGTTCAGCCGTTCTTGAGTTATAAATGATGTAATCAACACACCTTTCCTTTATATACTCGTATAATATATAGATTCTTCTTTGTGGGCACACTCCTTTGCAGCACAATACTTTCTTTAATTGCTGTGATCTCCGCTTTGAAGATATTACAGTGGTCTGTTAAACCAAAAGCGGTTTTGATATCGAGTTTTGCTGACAATACAGCACCTCCAACTTGATTATCTATTTTGGATCCATCTCAATAAATCAGTGATCGGCAGCCCACAGCCTGCGACACTCTGCGAGCTGTGAGTATACGAAACGAAGACGGTGACTTGTGTGATAACAAAAATAATTTTTCAAATATTTAAACTGTTCTGCATCTTTAGCACCACTTATTTTGTGAATCTTCGTTTTCTACTTTGAAAAAGCTTCTAGTTAAGCAGAGCAGTCGGTTGAATATAATCAAATAGAAAATTGTCCTAAGTGTATTCATAAAACATTCACAATCCGGTAAGGGAATAAAGATAAAGCGTAAAAAGTTACAAAATAGCATAATAACATAAGCACACGTCTTGCTTGCTTATGCGGTTACCGCGGTCATCACCTAACCTCGTTGTGAAAATCCATTAATTAATTATTCAATCATACCAGATGTACTCAAGCTGAAGAAATGTAGACAAATATGTTTTAGTGACAGTAACTGATTCAGTAAATGAGTCGAAATCAAATTTTTCGGTTGCATATACACTCACCAGAAAAATTTTGGGTACACGCCAATATCTTATTTCCTTTTGTTAAAAAATAAATTGTGTATAACAAATTTGATAGCATAATTATTATAAACGCTTTATTACTAGTATATTGCATAATCCCGTAGCATCTAAAGCAATTAATTTTATAGAAAAATTTACAAAAAAAAAAATCATTTAGCAGTACAGAAAAAGTCGGCGTCCAAGTAGTAAAATGGGAATTCCCCGCGTAATATCCAAATTCATATAAAAGTATCGGAAAGTTACGTTTTTCTTTTTTTCGTAAAAGTAGTAATTTTAGAAGATTTTGCTATAGGGCAAAGGAAAAAACTATACTTTCTGAAATGGAAATATTGGTTTCTAAGAAAAACATAGAGAAAAACAATAAGTTCGGGTGTAATTGAACATTTTATACTCTTGCAACCTGCAAAGATTAAAGATCGGGGAACTCCTTCAGGTTCTGGCAAAAGTTTATATTAAGTGCCGACTTTAGTATCGACCAGATTCTATAATTTTTTGCTAATACCACATTCTAAAAGAATGATTCCTGGGCTTCATTAAGTACCTCACATACAATTACCAATCATATGGAGAAAAGTCAGCCGGATATTTGAAAATCCTGATAATTGTTATATGGGGACTAGGTCAAGTTTTAGCCCAATTTTTTTTATTTTGGGAACAAAAGATACATTGTTATAAGTAAAACACACATTCTTATTGTCATTGAGTTCACTCACACATTGACCGATATATGCGCTATGAAGTCACCCGGAAGTTCAAAAATCTTTACATTAGGTATATGAGGTCTAAGGGAAGTATTGACCAGATTCAATCCATTTGTAACACAAAGACATACTACTATCAGGAAAGGATTCTATTTGAATCTCTTTTTAAATTTGACACATTGACCATTATTTTCGGTAAAATCAACTATAAATATTAGGGTTATATATTCGGTACCCAGAGGCTTGAAGCGTTTTAATTGGATTTTGATAATTTTTGACCATAAGGTGGCATATTCTAAAGGCTATTTGTGCAAAGTTTTATCCCGTCATATTAATTGCTTCATGATTTATGCACACAGAATACTACTGTCGGGAAAGGATTTTCTTTAATTTTCAATTATATAATATATCTGACATTGACCGACATTTCGGTCAACTTTTGTTTGATTTACTCTAGTTTTAGTTATAAGGTGGCTCACCTCAAATGCACTATTCGTGCAAAGGTCTATCAGGATATATTGATATGTGTACTGGAAAGTGAAAGTTTCAAATGAAATTTAAAATTGTGTTATAAGAGGCGTGGCTCTAGTCCGATTTCGTCAATTTTTACACTGTAACTTAAAAAATTCAAGGGAATGTCACGCACCGTTCAAATCGGTCAGGTGGATCTCGAGATATGTGTTTTCACCATCGTCTAATTTTGACTTCGACTTCATGAATGCCCTGTCATACCATCATGAGGGTAAAACTGAACGTCTCTGGCGTATTTATTTAATAATAAGCACCGATTACCCTCTTCCCGCCCAAACGACGCGAGGGGCGCAATCTGCAAATTAGCCGAGTCTTAATAGGCAAAAGAGGTTTAGGCGTTGCGATCTTAAGTTGGCTCAGATACAGAAACAAAAATTTCAACAGTCAAAACTAAGAATTAGATTAAAGTAAGTTTATAATTTTTAAATCTTGCTTGTTAAGAGTAGATAAAATAATTTTTTTAACGGTAAAGTGTAAGTCATATACGGAGGAATGGTTTGTTTAACTCAAAATTTGTTCTAGAAAATTTTAAAAGGCCTCATCAAAGATGAAAAAAGGATTTTTGTAGTAAGCGGATCTCAAAACTAAGAGTGCCTTTAGTAGGGTGTGCCTTATTTTTGAAAGTTTCAATTTTCTATCGCACAGGTCTTAATTTTGTTCATTTGCTTCTAAAAGACACGGAAATAAATTTCTACCTTATTTGCCGACTTGCATCGAATCATGTTTATACATGTTGCGTGGCAGAAGCAGTGCTTATTGTTATACAAGCAGCGTTCCGCGTTGTTGTTGGTAACTTCGGCAAAAATACAGGAACTGCTAACGCATCCCAGTGGTGCACTGGAATGTCCATAACGGCAAGTGCACGAAATGAATTGCGCACAAAATCAACGATCGATCGCAGCGTATTCGGATCCTATGCTGAGTTGTTCGGTAGATCAAGAAAGATCTGCACGTTTGTTTCTGCTAGTAGGCGTAGATTATCATAACGGCGTTTTAGCTCGGACCACACCTCGCTGTAGCCACTGGTTTATAATCCTTCAATCATGGGAACACTTTCTTGTTCGACATACTGGCGTAGCTTACCAAATTTATATGCAGGGTCCAAGTCAGTTCGATTATGAACCATCAGTTCAAAGAGGTCCTTAAACAATCCTTAATTGGTTCCGGATTCAGTCGAGTGTCTGCCACGTGATTTATTGTCGATGATGCAACCTGGGCGGCAGTATGGGGGATTAAACGGCGTTGCAGCGTGAAACACAAACAACTCTTCGTGAAACGCAATTTCGTCTTCCATCGCCTTCCTGACCAGATCAAAGTGGAGATGTAAAAAACCGATCAAAGTGTTGCTTTACTCGGCTGAATAAAACTTGACACTCCAATTTATCCGTATTGAAATCTGAATTCTGGATTTCCAAGGCGCACAATTGAAGCATATACCGATGCACGTAAATTCACTTAACACTCAAGATATGTGGTCGCAGTTCCTCACATGAGGCAGCAAAAAATGTATAAAATTGCAAGGAAACAAAAATAACTGCTGTTGATATGACTTTACTTAATAGGTAGATGTGTATGTAAACTAGTTAAGATTTCGAGAATAGAACATACGCTAACGGTGTGGAATACAATATCTCAATCTTAAGCAATAAATGAACTTTACTTATTTGAGGGCGGGACAGAGATAATTTTTGAGCTATTTTCACTGCACAGCCCGCGTGTTTTTTTGTCTCACTTCTCTCGCTTTTCGTAGCGCGTGCGAATGGGATAGAGCAAACAATCGTAAATTTCAAACTTTTTTTTTTTATTTTTGGCCTATGAAATCGACCAGTGTGCGGGAGTTGAAAATTCTTATATACAAGATGAGTTCCAAAGTAAACAAGACTTTTTGAATCTAGCGCCCCCTGGTGGCGCCACCTATATATCGACTGGTGCGTTAGAATCTGTTTTCTTTATCGTTTCTCCTCTGAGACATGATATTTCATCGAGATGGAAGTGAAGTTACTGCGTTTTAAGTGTCAGAATGTTTGTGTTATCGTTGCGAAAATGAACTTCGAACAAAAAGCCAACATTAGATTTTGTTTTAAAATTGGTAAGACTTTTACCGAAACGTTTCAATTGATGAAACAAGTTAATGGCGATGATTGCCTATCCCGTAGCAGAGTGCACGAGTGGTTTTCAAAGTAGTCGTGAGAACATAAATGACGATTAACATGTGGGAAAATCAAAATCCGTGATCACCTGAAATTTCATCGAAACTGTGAGTGAATTCATCAAAAATCAGCTGAAATCAACGCGGTTTTTTCACATGAAATGGCACCGTGCGTTTTCTTCCTTTTCGGAAAAATGCATTTGCCCATGAAAGGAAAGCGTTATGCAGACGTAAAGGCCATTCAAAAGGTTTCCACTGGCATACTGGCGGACATACCGGCCAACGAGCTAAAACACTCGTTCGACATGCTTTTGGACCGTGCAAAAAGCTGTATTGAAGCATAAGGAGACCACTATGAATAAAATAAATTGATTTTGCAGAAAAAACCATTTGTTCTGCTTTTTTGAAGTCCTGTTTACTGTGGAATGCACCTTGTACATTTAAAAGACGGCAGTGGAATTAAGAAGCAATAAAAAAATTGTTTTCTTAGTTGGTTACGTAAGTTATCAAATAATACGCGCAAAGTTACCGTCTAATCGTCAAGTTCTTGCAATACTTTTTTTAACACTCGCGAAGTTAAATTGACTGTTAGTTAAAGCGCTAATCTCTTCATTCGGGAGTGCATTATATTTTGGGAAAAGCTAGAATTCCTACAAGAGCTATACCTAACTGTCTAAAAAACTTGAGGATCTTCACCATGCTTAGGAGAGTTGCAATAAAATTCTAAAAAAATACAAGATATTTACAAGCACCGTGAGGAGGATTTTAAAAACAAGTTTGATAATTTATTTGATATAGCGCACGCTGATGCATTTGGGGCTTCAGGGTGTTTAGCGGATGTAGACAAAAAGTTAGCCCAAAAAGAAGAAAGGGCAAGACATAGGAAATAAAATGAAGAGAAAAACTATGTGAGCAAATGTGTTTCGGAGGTTTATCATCATCTGCTACTACGCTAGATTTTATTGAAATGCAAGAGCATCACGATCAACTTTCCAGCTCAGATGAAAGCCTTGAGGAACCCTTGGCATCCACCTCTCAAATGGTAAGTTCTTAAACTACTACAAAAAGAGGAAGGAAAAACTTTATCACGACAAGATTGAGGTGAATCTATAAAATCTGATTTTCAGAATAATGTGCCTGAATTAGTGACCATTATTAGGATGGGAAATTATTATCTGGACTTGACGTGAGAAGTTCTAAAGAAGAACGCCTACCATTCTGATTTCATTTGGAAAAAAAGGAACAATTTGTACCCAAACTGGAGAGCTCTTCCGGCCAGGATGAATCTAGAGCTGTGTTGAACGCACTTTACGACTGGAACCTCGATGACAAAGTACAAATAATGTGGTGTGACACAACTACGTCTAATAGAGGGCGATTAAAAGGAGCTTGAGTACTTT
Source organism: Bactrocera neohumeralis (assembly GCF_024586455.1). NCBI lineage: Eukaryota > Metazoa > Arthropoda > Insecta > Diptera > Tephritidae > Bactrocera > Bactrocera neohumeralis. The sequence continues at coordinate 13,803,422 of NW_026089622.1, read as the reverse complement.
TGGAATAAAAGCAGCCATTGAAACAAATACCGATATCGTCACACGATACTTTGTTATGTAACAATAGAAGATTTGTTGAAATATTATAATCATGAACTGCAAAGCACCACTAGGCGTGACGAGAGATTTTGGGATTCGTAAGTCAATTTCAGATATTTTCAACAATAAATTATACTATATTCAATTTCACGTTCACGTTTGACGTTCAGTTAATTTTGCTAACATATCCTACATATTTCCTGACGTATACGGCCAACCGGTTTAAAAATCTTATGTTAGGCATACTGAAAATATTGAACCTCTTTTATGTGTTTTTGTCATTACCACATATTATTAGCAATTAAAGATAATATGTGAGTTTCATTTCATTAACATACTTAACATACCATCACCAATATAACGCGGTTTTCAATAAGAGCGCTACAAAATTTTTTTTATAAAACAAAAACGGTTTGGGATATCAATAAAATTATTTCTTTTGCATAGCCACCAAGGGCACGCTTGCAGAAGTCCAGACGCTGAACCCAATTTTCGACAGTTTTCAAGCATAAATCGAAGTTCATCAATCGTCGCTGGCTTAATGGCATAGACCATTGGCTTGACGTGGCCCCACATAAAATAGTCTAACGGGGTTATCATTGACCGATAGCGATCCCAATTCACAGTAACGTCCTGGTCTGATTTTTGATGAATTATGGCACAGTTTCGATGGAATTTCAGGTGATCACGGATTTTGATTGGCCCACATGTTGATCGTCACTTATGTCCTCACGACCACTTTGAAAACGTTGAAACCACTAGTGCACCCTGCTACGGGATAGGCAATCATCGCCATAAACTTTTTCATCAATTGAAACGTTTCGGTAAATGTCTTACCAATTTTAAAACAAAATTTAAAGTTGGCTCTTTGTTCGAAGTTCATTTTCGCAACGAAAAATACAAGTTTATGTTAAACATGCTGACACTTAAAAGTAAAGTTACTTCCAATCGAAATGTCATGTCTCACAGGAGGAACGATAAAGATAGCAGATTCTAACGCACCAGTCAACATATAGATGGCGCCACCAGGGAGCGCTAGATTCAAAAAGCCTGTTTACTTTGGAATCCTCCTTGTATGAATTGCTTCTTGAAGTAAAAGAATCAAGTGGAATTTAAAATTTTACTATACGGGAAATAGACATAATTATTGTTTGATTTTGCTCATTTTCACAACGTGACATAGGAATATGAAGAGAGTACCGCGTAACAAAGTTTGTCGAAATCGGTCAGTGGGGTGCCGAGATATGGAATTTCACCAAAAAGCGGGCGGTGCCACACCTGTCCATTAAATTTTTACACCGGCTCCGATAACGCTCTCTCATACCATCTCAGTGGTAAAATCTAAATTCTCTGGCGTATTTAGTTTTTGATTTAATCAAATTTCATTCATTTTCACACTATCTGTAAGAGTTCTTTTAATATTCGTGTTGGGCAAATTTGGCTGTTGTAGATTTAGTGGTTTTTCTAAATTTTTTTGCCTACATGTGCCCCTGAATACTGCCATCACCAAATGCCAAATTACAGTTTGATATCTTAATTTAGTATTTAGTTATGACACTTTATAAGTTTTTGGCTAATGGCGATTTGTGGGCAGAGCAGTGGTCCGATTACGCTCATCTACGAACTCGTACTAAGAAACCTGCATACCAAGTTTCCTCAAGATATCTTAATTTTTACTCAACTTTTTCCTGATCATTTATATACTTGTATATATAACTCCATATCTATCTCGATTAGTTTTAGATGATACGTACAACCGTTAGGTGAACAAAACTATAATACTCTGTAGCAACTGGTTGCAAGTGTATAAAAAAATACTAGCTCTACGGCAGTCTTTGTGTTTTTGTTCTTAAACCTCGAAATACTTTTAATTTATTTTTTTTTATTATGTTACCTTAAAATAGATTAAATTACTTATTCACGAAAAAAAAATTTTCTGTATGAATATTTCGATAAAACACTTTTTATTTAAACTTTGAAAATTTAAAATCTGCGTATAAATTGAACTTTGACACTGAATTTCTGCATTCAACTGACTATAACTACAAAACGAAACCCCGCAATACATTTGTTGATACCAAGAAAATATGATTTGATGTATTATCTAACAGTTCTTATAACAGTTGTAGACAACAATAATATATCTTATGAGTTTGTGCCAATTAAAAGCCGCCACAGGGCGGTCTTGCCTGTGAGGGTTCATCAAAATATTTGATGTACATGGGCCATTCCATCAATTGGCGACATGGTTTTGTACCCGTGATTCTCCGATTTTGACGAAACTTTAGAATATCACAGTATAGACCAAAATAAGAATATCTGTAAACTTCTTAGTGGTCAAAGTTGCTCCAGTGTTTTTTGGCGCGCAATTCAAATTGAGATCAAACAAAAAAATGACTATTTCTTTTATTTTTTAACGACCTCAAAATTGAGTGAAAAAAATTTTGCAGTTATCCAATTTTATGTAAAAAAATCTCAGCTTTCTGATAAAAATATTTTCAAAATCCAAAAAATTTTAAAATCCAAAAAAAAACATTTTTTTTCCAAAAATCCCGTTTTTTGTGCTTTTCCCCTAATTTTTTTTTTCAAAATTGACTTTCCCATTCGATTCCTCGTTAAATTTTACATAAGAATCAGTGTTCAAAAATATGGGAGTCTGATCCCATGAACAGCAAAAAAAAAATCAAAGTTGTCGCTCACAATCCAAAAAAAAAACATTTCTTTTCCAAAAATCGCATTTTTTGTGCTTTTTCACCAACTTTTTTTTTTCAAAATTGACTTTCCCATTCGATTCAGTGTTACTTTTGATACGATACTTTTGAATCAGTGTTCAAAAGTATGGGACTCTGATCCCATGAACAGCAAAAAAAATGCAAAGTTGTCGCTATGCGGCGCAGTCTGTTCGCTTAGAAGGTTGTGTGAAGGAGGTAAACATGTAAATTGTATTCTTAGACTTGAATTAATGAAGAAATCAGTGTCTTCATTCATAAAAATATGCGTCGTATAGCGACAACTTTGCATTTTTTTTGCTGTTCATGGGATCAGAGTCCCATACTTTTGAACACTGATTCTTATGTAAAATTTAACGAGGAATCGAATGGGAAAGTCAATTTTAAAAAAAAGTTGGTGTAAAAGCACAAAAAGTGGGGTTTTTGGAAAAAAGTTTTTTTTTTTGGATTTTGAGCGACAATTTTGAATTTTTTTTGCTGTTCATGGAATCAGAGTCCCATATTTTTGAATACTGATTATTATGTAAAATTGAACAAGGAATCGAATGAAAATGTCAATTTTGTAAAAAAAAATAGGGGGAAAGCACAAAAAACGGGATTTTTGGAAAAAAATGTTTTTTTTGGAATTTCAAAATTTTTCGGATTTTGAAAATATTTTTATCAGAAAGCTGAGATTTTTTTACATAAAATTGGATAACTGCAAAATTTTTTTCACTCAATTTTGAGGTCGTTAAAAAATAAAAGAAATAGTAATTTTTTTGTTTGATCTCAATTTGAATTGCGCGCCAAAAAACAATGGAGCAACTTTGACCACTAAGAAGTTTACAGATATTCTTATTTTGGTCTATATTATGATATTCTAAAGTTTCGTCGAAATCGGAGAACCACGGGTACAAAACCATGTCGCCAATTGATGGAATGGCCCACATATATAATTTAATTCACCGAGAACAAAATTTGAAAACTATATTTATTTTTTATAAAAATGTGTTCAATCAGCATCTGTGCCAAGATTTTTCTTTATACCTTCTAATATTTGCTATGTCACTGTTGGGGAATAATCATAAATATTCGGTGACTAATGATATATTATATCAACATCGATCACATGTATTCAGTGATGTAATGTACAATGAACCATTGATTGCTATTATGAATCATAACAATTTACAAATAAGTCATTTAATCAACACATATACATAATGATATGAAGAATGATATTGTCGAATTGGCAGAGGCTGTTACCCGTAATCTTTAACACTAAATGATTTACAAAAAATAACTTACGACAGCATTATGCTGAAAGTTCCAGAATTGCAAGATTCTTTTTTTTTTTTTGATTCACATGGAACTGGTACGCTATTCCTTATTTCGCTACTTGTTGCTGAAATACGATCAAAAAATTACACCATCCGGCATTACTGTAACTTTTTTAGATGGAGGCAGAACAATTTACGATGTAATTTGCAACATAAAACACAAAAACGTCCTTGGTCACAGTGCTGAATCACTGTAAAATTATCATTTGTGATGAAAAACAACGACAAGCTATTTAGCGGCACTCTATTACACTTTTCAGGTGATTTCAGACCGAGACTTCTCGTTATTCCACATCTAACGTACGCTGATAAAATCAACGATTGTTTAAAATCATGGCGACTATGACCTGATCTTGAAAAAGTACAACTGGCAGTGAACATGAGCGTTTATATACTTAAAAATCCATCTGCCAAAACTATCTCAAACCAATTGGTAGATATTAACAGAGGAGAAGTTACATGTACATACATGAAAATAATAGATGCCTAGAATTACCGATGTATTTCTACACAATAGGATGGAGTCATGTGTAGAAGTTGACGCAAGTGAGGAAAGTTCTCTGATCGCCATTCACTTGGGAGTGGCCAGAAACGATTCTTTTACATATGACGCAATCAGCTCACGACCTCTGCCCTTTGACGAAGTCGACTTTGCCGGGGCACGAAATATATGATCTGCAGTACTAGATTCCAGCACAAGAAAATTCATTAAGCTACCTGGCGCACGTCAACAAACATAAGGATGGTTCGACGTCGAGAAGCTGCAATCACAACAGACTGCCGAACGATTTTCTACTCGGTTTGCACTCCTGCTCTCTAAGAGCACTCGTCAACAACTCGGTATAAGAGAAGGTTTCAAGACCGGATCATACCCTTATAGAGCCCCCAAAGGTGATCTAGTCACCGATGCCCAGAGCATACTTAAATTATGCAGGGAACTCTTCTCCAGCCTGCTGAATGGCAGTGAACGTACAACGCCAGGAGAAGGCGAACCCAAATCCCCAATCGATGACGATGGAGCAGACGTTCCATTGCCCAACCACGGAGAAGTTCGAATAGCAATTAACTGCCTGAAGAACAACAAAGCAACGGGGACCGAAGGATCGCCGGCCGAGCTATTCAAACACGGCGGCGAAGAACTGATAAGAAGCATGCACCAGCTTCTTTATAAAATATGGTCGGACGAAAGCATGCTGAACGATTGGAATTTAAGTATGCTCTGCCCAATCCATAAAAATGGAGATCCCACAATCTGCGCCAACTAACGTGGGATAAGCCTCCTCAACATCGCGTACAAGATCTGTCGAGCGTATTGTGTGAAAGATTAAAGCCCACCATCAACAAACTGATTGGAGTGTGGCTTTAGACCTAGCGAATCATCAACCGACCAGATATTCACCATGCGCCAAATCTTGGAAAAGACCGTGAAAGGAGAATCGATACACACCACCTCTTCGTCGATTTCAAAGCTGTATCGACAGCACGAAAAGGAGCTGCCTTTATGTCGCGATGTCTGAATTTGGTATCCCCGCACAACTAATGCGGCTGTGTAAACTGACGTTGAGCAACACCAAAAGCCCCCTTAGGATCGGGAAGGACCTCTCCGAGCCATTCGATACCAAACGAGGTTTCAGACAAGGCGACTCGCTATCATGCAGCTCTTTCAATCTGCTGCTGGAGAAAATAGTTCGAGCTGCAAAACTAAATAGAGAAGGTACAATCTTTTATAAGAGTGTACAACTGCTGGCGTATGCCAATGATATTGATATCATTGGTCTCAACACCCGCGCCGTTAGTTTTGCTTTCTCCAGACTGGACAAGGAAGCAAAGACGAAGGCAAGACGAAATATCTCCTGTCATTAAACAAACAGTCGTCGCACTCGCGACTTGGCTCTCACGTCACTGTTGACAGTCATAAATTTGAAGTTGTAGATAGTTTCGTATATTTGGGAACCAGCATAAACACCACCAACAATGTCAGCCTGGAAATACAACGCAGGATAACTCTTGCCTACAGGTGCTACTTCGGACTGAGTAGACAATTGAAAGTAAAGTCCTCTTTCGATGAACAAAAGCCAAACTCTATAAGTCATTATTCCCGTCCTGCTATATGGTGCAGAGGCTTGGACGATGAAAACAACTGATGAGTCGACGTTGCGAGTTTTCGAGAGAAAAGTTCTGCGAAAGATTTATGGGCCTTTGCGCGTTGGCCACCGCGAATATCGCATTCGATAGAACGATGACCTGTGTGAGATATATAACGACATTGACATAAAATACATTAACGTCGAATTAAAAGACAGCGGCTAAGCTGGCTAGGTCACGTTGTCCGAATGGACGGAAATACTCCAGCTCTGAAAGTATTCGACGCATTACCAGCCGGGAAAAGCAGAGGAAGAAGAAGACCTCCACTCCGTTGGAAGATCCAAGTCGAGAAGGGCCTGGCTTCGCTTGGAATATCCAATTGGCGCCACATAGCGAAAAGAGGAAACGACTGGCGCGCTGTTGTTAACTCGGGTATAATTGCGTAAGCAGTGTTTACGCCAGTAAAAAAGAAGAAGATTTTTACATAATCATCAACTCACAAAGTACGGGATTATACCAAAAAGTGCTGTCTCTCACATCGCCAAATTTCTACCTAAGCCCCTATAAAGCCTAATCATACCGTTCCGGCGGCAAATTTTTACGTTTGTGGTCCATTTAGTTACTAATTTATCGCGCTTTTAGTACTTTTGAACAGTACCGTTATATGGGGAAGTAACGGGATTTTCATCCGATTTCATCTATTTTCTCACTTTCGGTAGAAATTCTTATAGTATTCGCGGTGTGCGAATTTCGATGTTGCAGCTTTAGTGGTTCAGGGGATATGCACATTAACCTTATTAAAGCGGGGCAACTCCCACTTCTTCAATAAATTTTGCACACATTCGCTTTTGCGAATTGAAGTTTTTTATTTTTATTTAGTGCTTAGTTATGCCATTTTATATTTTTTAGGATAATGGCAATTTGTGGGCGTGGAAGTGATCTGATTACACCCATCTACGAACTCGAAATTTTTATACACTGAACAGGTTATATTAAGTTTGTCACGAAGTTTGTAACACCCAGAAGGAATCGTCGGAGACCCTATTAAGTATACACATAAATGATCAGTATGTTGAGCTGAGTCGATTTAGCCATGGCCGTCTGTCCGTCCGTCCGTCCGTCTGTGTGTATATATACGAACTAGTCCCTCAGTTTTTAAGATATTGTTTAGAAATTCCGCAAACGTCATTTTCTCTTCAAGAAGCTGCTCATTTGTCGGAACTGCCAATATCGGACAACTGTAACATATAGCTGCCAAACAAACTGAACGATCGGAACCTAGTGCTGGTAAGGAAAACTTTTGCATTTGACAAAATGTATTCACAAAAGTTGGCACAGGTTACTTTCTACTCAGCTCAACATACTGATCATTTATATATGTATATACTTTATAGCAGTGTTTCCCAAAGTGGGCAATAACGCCCCTTGTGGGCGCTGCAGGTGTTAAGGGGGGCGGTAAGAGACCCAGAAAGAAAATGGGGGCGTGTTGTGGAGGCCTGGGGGGTTATTTGTAATTTTATTTAGCTAGGAGGCCTCTTAGACAACGACTACATGAGCTCTCGACTCTCACCAACAGCTTGTGAACATCAACTAATATGAATTAAAAGATTGCTCAAACTCGGTTCTATATTTCTCTCCGCGTAGTTCATATATCTGTCCTATTTTATTGAATACTAGCTGACCCGGCGAACTTCGCACCGCCTAATTATTGGAGGCATATTTAGTAAGTCACAAACACACGACACAATACTTTTTTAATTTTATTGAAATTTGCTGCTTTTAGATCAAAGAATTATAGTATAGATGCACAGCAAAGAGACGTTAACATTTCAAGTGACATTTTACCATAGACAATTTTTTTTGAGTGAATACTGACAAATATTTACACTATAACTATCAAACTACATCTGCCGTTTTTTTTTTGACGATGGCCATGGTTAGGAAAAGAAGAAGAACTACATCTGTCATCGAAAAAATAAAGAATTCAAACAACTATAATATAGTTATAATGAAGCTATATATCCCTGAACTCCTTAAAATGCATTGTTCGTTTTGTAAAAAGTGGATGGAACGGCAGAAAAAAAATAATAACTGTCCAGATTGTGTTAAATTATTAATCGCTGTTACCTTCAGATTTTGTACCAAGTGTGGTAAGAATGTGGAACGAATAATACGCGTGACCAGGGCAAAAGTACAAAAAAATATATTAAAGCAAAAGCTGCTATCTAAACCAAAACACGTTTCTACAATGCCATCTTCATCATCTGAGGAGATATTCTGTGAATTAAACTTATCGGCCGAAGACATACAGGACATTCAAGTTATTGAAGACAGCCAGCAGCTCAACATTGATAATGTTCTGATCGAATCAGATTTGTCCGAGTCGCCTAGTACTTCCACCATATTATCATGTCCTGGCGAGCCAAGTGGTTCCCAAGTAGATGGAGCCAAGTTGATGGAAATAAAGAGTTACTAATACACGTTGACATTAAGGATCCAAATGCACATATTATATATACATATTAAGTCATTTATTTATATTTATACACTTCATATACAAAAATTTAAAATTTTCTTGGATGTGCTCGTTTCTGGACTGTGAACATGATAAACAAATCTTTGCTTAAATTAAATACAACACAGTTATGATCATATACAGTTAATTAATATAGTGCTTTCTGGTAGACAATATTTTTAGTTTTTTTTTTTGCGGTGCGTAAATAAATAAGGATGTTGGTTTTCCGACACGCGAACACGCAACGTATAATTGTCCATGTGCGAAACAGGGAAACTTTTTATTCCGCAAACTTGCAACGATTGGTTGCGATTTATTTATGGTCATCGCAAACGCCAGACGCACGGGAAATTGCAACCTCTTAAAATCAAATGGCAAATCCGTTGGAATCATAGGTATTCGTGGGATTAAGACATCCTCTCCTTTGTATTTTCCTTTGATTATTTTAGCTTCGATGATGTTATTCATGAGTTTCTTCACAACCAATCTCGTTCCATTGCAAAGTCGAGGTTGATTAATATTACGCAGCATGATGACAACTGACCCTACTTTTAATTTCAAATTATATGGTGGTAGTCCAGGCAAGTCCAATGAATTTAAAAATTCTGTAGGATAGTTGACTACGTCATCCTGGTTTGTGGCCGTGTCAACTGATTTGTACGTAAACAACTCTCCTGGAAGGAAATTCTGAATGGTAGCATTGAGATCATCGACATCTTTGTTTTTTGCTGCCAATATTGCTCGTTCACTTAGCCAATCGTGGTTATTATATTGTTGTTTAATGTCCGGAAAACACGCTGAATAAGCTCCTTTTTCGATTCTGTGAAGTGACAGAAATCTGTGGGAAAAGTCATTAATCCGGTCGAGCTGTCAACTGCGACCTTACCATTGTCAATATCCAGCAACTGCTTCGAAAACACAGTCGCAGTTTGATCTTGTTGCAAAAACACTCGCATGTTAGTAGTTAATTGTAGTGTCTTTACGTGCCGCCACAAATTTGATGATTTTAGACATGCGTTTATTTCGTCAGCAACAGTCGATCGAGGAATTACTGGAAGAGTCTGACGAAAATCACCTGACAACAGTATCATAGCTCCACCAAAAATGTTTTGGTTATCACGTAAATCTTTTAACGTCCTATCTAGTGCCTCCAGCGACCTCTTGTGGGCCATTGTGCATTCGTCCCAAATTATCAATTTGCATACTTGGAGAGTCTTCGCCATAGCGCTATTTTTGGCAATGTTGCAAACTGGAGTTTCGTTGATATGCATGTTTAATGGTAATTTTAAGGCTGAATGTGCAGTTCGTCCGCCTTCTTATAAAGTTGCTGCTATTCCAGATGAAGCCAACGCTAGGGCTACCTCATTTTGCGATCGGATCTTTGCTAATAGCAATGAAATTAGGAACGTTTTCCCAGTACCCCCAGGAGAATCAAGAAAGTAAATCCCCCAGACCCACTGTTTACAGCTTGTGTTAAACGATCGTACGCAATCCTTTGTTCTTCGTTCAATTGCGGAACAGTTGTGCGAACTGCTTCGGTCATAGCTTGAGTATCGTACTGGAGTTCTCTTTGCAACTCATGGTTTAATGCATCTTGCATAGCACGATTGGGTGCTGTCAGGCCCAAACACGACAATACTTTATTTGCCATCAACAAACACATATCTTCTATTATGATCAATGTGTCATTGTAAATCTCTGCCGTAATTTCCAATGTAGGATTCAAAGTTTCACAACGCACGCGATGCAACACATCCTCAGACATGTCATCCCTATATTTCATCCACAAATCATTCGGATTCGGATGATATTATAATCGCAAACAGTGTGCGAATTTGATGCGGCGATGAAGATATCACGGAATCCTTGAGCGTATCATCCCAACGCGAATCACTTTCAAGCAACCGTAATAATTGACGCCTCACGGTAAGTCTCACACAGATGTCCATCAACTGTTCGCAATTGTTGAAAAGAAGATGCGGACCAGAACATTCACCAATAACAATCTTGATAATCACATTCATCGTTATTAGGATGTCACTGTCATATATACGTAATAGCATCGTGGCAAATACACGGTAAGTCTCACACAGATGTCCATCAACTGTTCGCAATTGTTGAAAAGATGTCGGACCAGGAACATTCACCAATAACAATCTAAGATAATAACATTCATCGTTATTAGGATGTACTGTATATATACGGCCTATAGCATCTGTGAAAATACATTTTCATATCCTTCAAGTGGTGATGCGTTCCATGTGTAGTAGCGCGACATATCAGCATACAGCAAAGTGCGAGCGAATTGATCAGTTGCACAAATTGAGAAGAAACCTGTCAATGTGGTCACAGGTGGACGTGCCGCTCTATCCACAGCGTTGTTTGGGTTGAAATACACTCGTTGTCCATTTTCTAAATGAACTGCCAAATGCAATGCGGTGGGATGTCTTTCATGAATTGCAAACGAAAATATGCGCCAAATAGCCTCATTGCTGCTTACATAGCGACCCATCTGATAGTGAAACACTTCATCATTTGTGTTTGTTACTGCGAACATGGCCATGTGGCTACCTTTGTTAACATATTTACATATGTACTTTATGGATTTCACAGAGTTACAAAATTCCACGTTGATGTGAGCTTCAAAAGTTTTGGACAATATGGGCGAGAACGGCACAATCCAACGATTGTCTACATGAAAATCTTGTCCTTTTATCTTGACATCTTCAGATCGTCCACCGTCCTCAACTGATCGCCGACGATACAATGGGTAACCATCGATTCCCGAGATGGTTTCAGCAAGCAAGTTTCTCGGGTACCGTTTGGAGCACTTGCCGTCGGTCATACAGGGTGATCTGTTGTTGAAAACTCCGCACGGTCCATGTATCATGTGTTTAGTTACTATCGTATGCAATTTTGGGTCAACCGTTTCATCAGGAATTTCGGCTGAAATAATGGAATCAATTTCTTCTGGCCTTATTTTGTCAACCAACCAGACTAATATATGAGCATGTGGCAAACCACGCTTTTGCCACTCAACAGAGTACATCCAACAACGTACTTGGCCATACAAACGATGCTTTGTAATGAAATTCATTAAGGATTTTAATTTTTGCTTGTATACTCTGGCTGTGATGTCATGCCTATCAAGTGGTGTTTGGTTGTGTAGCAGTTCTTTTTTTATTTCAATCCATTGTGGGTTACAGGTGAACAGGTCTGGACGGCCATACTTTCGAACATAAGACATCGCATCTTGAGCGTACTCGTGCATGTGGCGCGGGCTTCCGATGTAAGTGGCCGGTAAAATTGTCATTCTTCCTACATTATTTACATTGCCGTCAGCATTGATTGCATCGCGAAGATGAATGTACTCTTCAGATCGAAGCTGCTGTTGGTTAAAACGGATGTATGTCAATCTTTCAGTCTCAATTTTGACGTACATGTCCACTGCATACTGATGAAAGAGCCGTTGACACATCAAAATGTGATTTACTTCACCTTCACGGATCATGAGTCTGCATGCATAATAATTCATGGCACTGACTTTTTTGTGTGTATCAGCACCTGGAAGTACATATGATAAAAAAATTCATTTATATATTGGACATATAAAATATTTTATTTTGTATAATCTAATTACCTGTTGTTGGATTAACCATTTTGATATTAAAATGGTACCCATCTTCTTCCTGCCAGAAAATTAATGGGTATTGTAAAGCAAGAGCTGCTATCTAAACCAAAACACGTTTCTACAATGCCATCTTCATCATCTGAGGAGACATTCTGTGAATGAAATTTATCGGCCGAAGACATACAGGACATTTATTGAAGACAGCCAAAAGCCCAACATCAAGAATGTTCTGCTAGATGTTGACGTTTGATTGATAATGTTCTGATCGAATCAGATTTGTCCGAGTCGCCTAGTACTTCCACCATATTATCATGTCCTGGCAAGCCAAGTGGTTCCCAAGTGGATGGAAATAAAGAGTTACTAATACACGTTGACATTAAGGATCCAAATGCACATATTATATACATATTAAGTCATTTATTTATATTTATACACTTCATATACAAAAATTTAAAATTTTCTTGGATGTGCTCGTTTCTGGACTGTGAACATGATAAACAAATCTCTGCTTAAATTAAATACAACACAGTTATGATCATATACAGTTAATTAATATAGTGCTTTCTGGTAGACAATATTTTTAGTTTTTTTTTTGCGGTGCGTAAATAAATAAGGATGTTGGTTTTCCGACACGCGAACACGCAACGTATAATTGTCCATGTGCGAAACAGGGAAACTTTAAGTTTATTCCGCAAACTTGCAACGATTGGCCTTGCGATTTATTTGTGGTCATCGCAAACGCCAGACGCACGGGAAATTGCAACCTTATAAAATCAAATGGCAAATCCGTTGGAATCATAGGTATTCGTGGGATTAAGACATCCTCTCCTTTGTATTTTCCTTTGATTATTTTAGCTTCGATGATGTTATTCATGAGTTTCTTCACAACCAATCTCGTTCCATTGCAAAGTCGAGATTGATTAATATTACGCAGCATGATAACAACTGACCCTACTTTTAATTTCAAATTATATGGTGGTAGTCCAGGCAAGTCCAATGAATTTAAAAATTCTGTAGGATAGTTGACTACGTCATCCTGGTTTGTGGCCGTGTCAACTGATTTGTACGTAAACAACTCTCCTGGAAGGAAATTCTGAATGGTAGCATTGAGATCATCGACATCTTTGTTTTTTGCTGCCAATATTGCTCGTTCACTTAGCGAATCGTGGTTATTATATTGTTGTTTAATGTCCAGGAAAACACGCTGAATAAGCTCCTTTTTCGATTCTGTGAAGTGACAGAAATCTGTGGGAAAAGTCATTAATCCGGTCGAGCTGTCAACTGCGACCTTTCCATTATCAATATCCAGCAACTGCTTCGAAAACACAGTCGCTTTGATCTTGTTGCAAAAGCACTCGCATGTTAGTAGTTAATTGTAGTGTCTTTACGTGCCACCACAAATTTGATGATTTTAGACATGCGTTTATTTCGTCAGCAACAGTCGATCGAGGAATTACTGGAAGAGTCTGACGAAAATCACCTGACAACAGTATCATAGCTCCACCAAAAATGTTTTGGTTATCACGTAAATCTTTTAACGTCCTATCTAGTGCCTCCAGCGACCTCTTGTGGGCCATTGTGCATTCGTCCCAAATTATCAATTTGCATACTTGGAGAGTCTTCGCCATAGCGCTATTTTTGGCAATGTTGCAAACTGGAGTTTCGTTGATATGCATGTTTAATGGTAATTTTAAGGCTGAATGTGCAGTTCGTCCGCCTTCTTATAAAGTTGCTGCTATTCCAGATGAAGCCAACGCTAGGGCTACCTCATTTTGCGATCGGATCTTTGCTAATAGCAATGAAATTAGGAACGTTTTCCCAGTACCCCCAGGAGAATCAAGAAAGTAAATCCCCCCAGACCCACTGTTTACAGCTTGTGTTAAACGATCGTACGCAATCCTTTGTTCTTCGTTCAATTGCGGAAAAGTTGTGCGAACTGCTTCGGTCATAGCTTGAGTATCGTACTGGAGTTCTCTTTGCAACTCATGGTTTAATGCATCTTGCATAGCACGATTGGGTGCTGTGAGGCCCAAACACGACAATACTTTATTTGCCATCAACAAACACATATCTTCTATTATGATCAATGTGTCATTGTAAATCTCTGCCGTAATTTCCAATGTAGGATTCAAAGTTTCACAACGCACGCGATGCAACACATCCTCAGACATGTCATCCCTATATTTCATCCACAAATCATTCGGATTTGAGGGGAAACATGTCGATATTATAATCGCAAACAGTGTGCGAATTTGATGCGGCGATGAAGATATCACGGAATCCTTGAGCGTATCATCCCAACGCGAATCACTTTCAAGCAACCGTAATAATTGACACGCCTCACGGTAAGTCTCACACAGATGTCCATCAACTGTTCGCAATTGTTGAAAAGATGTCGGACCAGGAACATTCACCAATAACAATCTAAGATAATAACATTCATCGTTATTAGGATGTACTGTATATATACGGCCTATAGCATCTGTGGCAAATACATTTTCATATCCTTCAAGTGGTGATGCGTTCCATGTGTAGTAGCGCGACATATCAGCATACAGCAAAGTGCGAGCGAATTGATCAGTTGCACAAATTGAGAAGAAACCTGTCAATGTGGTCACAGGTGGACGTGCCGCTCTATCCACAGCGTTGTTTGGGTTGAAATACACTCGTTGTCCATTTTCTAAATGAACTGCCAAATGCAATGCGGTGGGATGTCTTTCATGAATTGCAAACGAAAATATGCGCCAAATAGCCTCATTGCTGCTTACATAGCGACCCATCTGATAGTGAAACACTTCATCATTTGTGTTTGTTACTGCGAACATGGCCATGTGGCTACCTTTGTTAACATATTTACATATGTACTTTATGGATTTCACAGAGTTACAAAATTCCACGTTGATGTGAGCTTCAAAAGTTTTGGACAATATGGGCGAGAACGGCACAATCCAACGATTGTCTACATGAAAATCTTGTCCTTTTATCTTGACATCTTCAGATCGTCCACCGTCCTCAACTGATCGCCGACGATACAATGGGTAACCATCGATTCCCGAGATGGTTTCAGCAAGCAAGTTTCTCGGGTACCGTTTGGAGCACTTGCCGTCGGTCATACAGGGTGATCTGTTGTTGAAAACTCCGCAAGGTCCATGTATCATGTGTTTAGTTACTATCGTATGCAATTTTGGGTCAACCGTTTCATCAGGAATTTCGGCTGAAATAATGGAATCAATTTCTTCTGGCCTTATTTTGTCAACCAACCAGACTAATATATGAGCATGTGGCAAACCACGCTTTTGCCACTCAACAGAGTACATCCAACAACGTACTTGGCCATACAAACGATGCTTTGTAATGAAATTCATTAAGGATTTTAATTTTTGCTTGTATACTCTGGCTGTGATGTCATGCCTATCAAGTGGTGTTTGGTTGTGTAGCAGTTCTTTTTTATTTCAATCCATTGTGGGTTACAGGTGAACAGGTCTGGACGGCCATACTTTCGAACATAAGACATCGCATCTTGAGCGTACTCGTGCATGTGGCGCGGGCTTCCGATGTAAGTGGCCGGTAAAATTGTCATTCTTCCTACATTATTTACATTGCCGTCAGCATTGATTGCATCGCGAAGATGAATGTACTCTTCAGATCGAAGCTGCTGTTGGTTAAGACGGATGTATGTCAATCATTCAGTCTCAATTTTGACGTACATGTCCACTGCATACTGATGAAAGAGCCGTTGACACATCAAAATGTGATTTACTTCACCTTCACGGATCATGAGTCTGCATGCATAATAATTCATCGCACTGACTTTTTTGTGTGTATCAGCACCTGGAAGTACATATGATAAAAAAATTCATTTATATATTGGACATATAAAATATTTTATTTTGTATAATCTAATTACCTGTTGTTGGATTAACCATTTTGATATTAAAATGGTACCCATCTTCTTCCTGACAGAAAATTAATGGGTATTGTAAAGCAAGAGCTGCTATCTAAACCAAAACACGTTTCTACAATGCCATCTTCATCATCTGAGGAGACATTCTGTGAATGAAATTTATCGGCCGAAGACATACAGGACATTTATTGAAGACAGCCAAAAGCCCAACATCAAGAATGTTCTGCTAGATGTTGACGTTATTGAAGACAGCCAGCAGCTCAACATTGATAATGTTCTGATCGAATCAGATTTGTCCGAGTCGCCTAGTACTTCCACCATATTATCATGTCCTGGCGAGCCAAGTGGTTCCCAAGTAGATGGAGCCAAGTTGATGGAAATAAAGAGTTACTAATACACGTTGACATTAAGGATCCAAATGCACATATTATATACATATTAAGTCATTTATTTATATTTATACACTTCATATACAAAAATTTAAAATTTTCTTGGATGTGCTCGTTTCTGGACTGTGAACATGATAAACAAATCTTTGCTTAAATTAAATACAACACAGTTATGATCATATACAGTTAATTAATATAGTGCTTTCTGGTAGACAATATTTTTAGTTTTTTTTTTGCGGTGCGTAAATAAATAAGGATGTTGGTTTTCCGACACGCGAACACGCAACGTATAATTGTCCATGTGCGAAACAGGGAAACTTTAAGTTTATTCCGCAAACTTGCAACGATTGGCCTTGCGATTTATTTGTGGTCATCGCAAACGCCAGACGCACGGGAAATTGCAACCTTATAAAATCAAATGGCAAATCCGTTGGAATCATAGGTATTCGTGGGATTAAGACATCCTCTCCTTTGTATTTTCCTTTGATTATTTTAGCTTCGATGATGTTATTCATGAGTTTCTTCACAACCAATCTCGTTCCATTGCAAAGTCGAGATTGATTAATATTACGCAGCATGATAACAACTGACCCTACTTTTAATTTCAAATTATATGGTGGTAGTCCAGGCAAGTCCAATGAATTTAAAAATTCTGTAGGATAGTTGACTACGTCATCCTGGTTTGTGGCCGTGTCAACTGATTTGTACGTAAACAACTCTCCTGGAAGGAAATTCTGAATGGTAGCATTGAGATCATCGACATCTTTGTTTTTTGCTGCCAATATTGCTCGTTCACTTAGCGAATCGTGGTTATTATATTGTTGTTTAATGTCCGGAATACGCTGAATAAGCTCCTTTTTCGATTCTGTGAAGTGACAGAAATCTGTGGGAAAAGTCATTAATCCGGTCGAGCTGTCAACTGCGACCTTTCCATTATCAATATCCAGCAACTGCTTCGAAAACACAGTCGCTTTGATCTTGTTGCAAAAGCACTCGCATGTTAGTAGTTAATTGTAGTGTCTTTACGTGCCACCACAAATTTGATGATTTTAGACATGCGTTTATTTCGTCAGCAACAGTCGATCGAGGAATTACTGGAAGAGTCTGACGAAAATCACCTGACAACAGTATCATAGCTCCACCAAAAATGTTTTGGTTATCACGTAAATCTTTTAACGTCCTATCT
>NW_026089622.1:13652450-13785525 GCF_024586455.1 Bactrocera neohumeralis | reverse complement strand
GGGAAAAAAAATTTATTGATAAAGAGAAAAGCTGGAGCAGGCGATGTGACTGCTAGTGAAGATGCTGGAACAGGCGATGCGACTGGGTGTTGGCGCTGGAGCAGGCGATGCGACTGCTAGTGAGGGTGCTGGAGCAGGCGATGTTGGTGTTGGCGAGGAAGCTGGAGCTTGTGTATTTATATACAACGGCAAAACCTGTAAGTATAAAACGGACCAATTATTGCCTCATGTAATAAAAAAATATATAGTAAATTACCTGATGACTCAAAGTCGCAACACCCGGCAATCCATCCACCGCTGCTGCCCCAAATGTTGTTATGGCTTGCTCCTCGAATGGAGTCATTCCACTTATCGGAGGGCCTCCACCAGTCGCTTGCGCATGGGTCTTAAGTTTGCGCGCTCGCGATCGCAACTGGTGTTTCCAATGCATTAATGACTATGGAAATATACATACATATGTGTGTATTTTAGTAATGTGACACAAACACAAGCATTTATTATCTTACCTCCTTCCACTTGGCTGCCGACCGAGTTGGGCCTCTTAAAGCATTTAAATTATCTGCTAACTCCGGCCAAAGTATTTGCAGCCCTTGAGGGTTGGTCGGAGTTAGCTTCCCCTGTTGCAACTCAGGATGCTGCTTGCAAAACATTACGTAATGTTGCAGCTGCTCCTGAGTTGTCCGTTTCTGCACGAAGTTTTGAGTGAATACTGACAAATATTTACACTATCAGCCCTATTCTGAAAAAACCTCTCAACTGAGTTGAGAGGAAAAATTTGAGAGATTTCTTGTGAGGCATATTTTGTGAGGCTATTCTTGCTCAAACCTCATAAGAAAAAGCTTAAAAAGTCACCACGTGAGGTAAAAGGCTTTTTGCTGTCAAACAGCTGTTTTAATAAAAATAAACAAACAAAAACACAAATGGATAATAAAGATATGTATGCGTCTGTGCTTGAGGGTGAAACAATCCCAATATGGGTACAATCGATTGCGCCGATTGTGCCCTTGATCCCAAATTTCGTGCAAAATCTTTAAGAGAAATTTTATTTATTTATTTATATTTATTTTTATTTATTTATCTTACTCCTTCTTTGTATCTGAAACATCCTGCGCGATTGAAGGGAAATAAATATCACTGCCCTTAACATCCATAATTAATTTCGAAATAAATTGCAGAGCTCTAGACACAGAGGACTGACTCATAGAGAGCATATAACTATTACCAACGAATTTTTGGTAAGAGCCATGCCCGTAAAAATACAAACACGCCAGGAAACGCAGATCAAAAGATATACTCGACTTCTGCACATCATGCAGCACCAATTCCCTTATAAGTAATTTACATAGCGATTTTGGGAATCGAAATGTATTTATAATTGTTGTGTCTTGCATAGTAAAAGGATCGTTTTTGTCTCGTAAACCCTTCAAAATTTTCCTCCTACCCCCCAATTCCCCCTCCACAACAATTGCCGCATGCACAAAGAAAAGTTCCTCCATGCTATAACATAACATCCATAACACTCAAATATTTTTTTAAAAAAGTCAAATATTGATGTAAAACAAAACAAACACAGATGTTTTGTATTATGATGGCTGCTTTCACACGTCACAGATATTTGTGAAAATAGTGAGCATTTGAACTTTTGAATTTTCGCCAGAATAAGGTAACCCTCACTATAGTGAGAAACATCACTGTCATGGATAATATGATACGAGACTTTCGCATTGGCTCTCACTTTTCTCTCAAACGCGTTCCCTGATTATTTGACAGCGAAGGAGATCAGGGAATTTCGATCAGCTGATTTCAGAAAAGGTGGGATGCCAGAAGTAAACCGCTATAATTACTTGTCGAAATTAGTGTGAAATGAAATTTCATTGAACTGTGCGAACATATTTTGGCAAAATAAATGTTTATATAAATTAATTAATGATTTTGCATTTTAGCATTTATATATGTATGCATTTTCAAAGTGTTAAATTTAGTGTTTTGTATAATTTATTAAATACTCAATCTAATATTTTTCAGCAGTGGCATCATTGCCAAATGTTATAAAAAATGTGAGTTTTGACAGCTCTCTCTCGAATCAAAGAGTCTCGCATCATATTATCCATGTCACTGTAGTGAGGTTGGTGACTTTTGTGAGGGCATGAGAATTGGGCTGTATATTTATATATTTTGAAATTTGAAATTGAAATTTAAATACACGATGTTATGAGCAAAGTTGATATTATGTTGTTGATTCAAAAGTTTTGTTTTAATGCGTTCTTCAATTCGAGTGGAACTGAGAGTACAAATACCGTCAAATGTTTGACAGCAAGCAAGGGGTCAACTTTTATATGGGAAAATGGAATTGTTTATCTTACTCGTAATTTTTTCCTTATTTGCTCACCGTTTAGACCTACCCTGGACTACGACAAACATTTTAAAACCAAAGTCAGCTCAATTGGCCCAGCCGTTCTCGAGTTTTAATCAGACTAACGAACAACAATTCATTTTTATTTATATACATAGACAGAAAAAATGAAAATCATGTCAATCGGTCGCTCCGTTTCATAACGGGGCATCTCGACAGGATAGAATTTATAGAATACTAACTGTCAAACGTATTGCTATTGCCATTGCCAAATCTGTATGTGGGCATTTGCTATCATAATATAATTATTTGCGCAAAAGTGTAGGGTAGGTAGGTTCGAGCTGATGTAGCGAATGCTTTGAGCTCTTGAATTATTTATTTTATCACATGCGAAATGATGTCGGGTAGGTAGCCGATGTAATTTGAGCTTTTGAACTCCTTAAATCTTTTATGTGGAAAATAAAAAAAGGATCTTTATCCTTTCTTACAAATGTATTTCTGGGAAAAATAAGATAATACGGAAAGGAGAAAGATCCTTTTTTTACAAATGTATTTCTAGGAAAAATAAGAATTCATATTTTTGGACTACTATATAATAATTGTGCTTAAGCATTCCTATATAAACAATGTAATATTTATTTTATATTCATTTGTGGGTTTGCGCGCAATAGATGAGCATTACTTACGTCTCCTTTACACTACTCGCGAAGTTAAACGTATTTCTCAAAGCAAAACATTGTCGAAAGTAAAAAAGAAGAGACGGCAATACTGTGCGGAATACATTAAATTCGGATTCATTGAGAATCCCACAAGCCCATCCTCGCCTTTGTGTCTTCTATGTCTAAAAACATTTTCGAATGAAGCAATGAAGCCTTCAAGACTGCAAGATCATTTGAATAAAATGCATCCAGATAAGAGAGACAAGAATGTAGCATATTTTCAAGACCTAGAGAAGAAGCATAATTCTCAGCCAAGTGTAGCAAAACTATTTTCGGCGGCTGCTAAGCAAGATGACGACGGACTTCGAGCTTCGTACAATATCTCTTTGTTAATTGCTCAAAAAGGCAAACCACATAACATCGCAGAAGAGTTAATATTGCCAGCAATAAATGAAGTAATAACTACCGTGCTTCATAAACCGGCCGCAGATATTATCCGAAAAATTCCTTTGAGTAATATTTCTGTGCAAAGACGAATTGATGAAATGGCTGAAAACATTGAAGAATCATTGTGCGATCATCTGAGGACAAGCCAATTCTCAATTCAGCTCGATGAGTCCACTTTACCAACTAATGAAGCATTGTTGTTGTCTTACGTGAGGTTTATTAAAGATAAAAAAATATGTGAAGAACTATTATTTGATAGAAATTTAGAGACCGATACAAAAGGCGAAACCATATTCAATATATTGGAAAAGTTTTGCGATGAGAAACAGATTCCTTTGAAAAATATTAATTCAATTGCTACAGATGGCGCTCCGGCTATGATAGGGTGCCATAAAGGCTTCATAGCGTTCTTAAAAAATAAAATTCCAGATGTCCTTGGTGTACATTGCGTTATTCATAGACAACATTTAGTTGCTAGAAACTTAAGTGAAAAATTATTTCAATTACTGCAATATGTCATCAAAGCAGTCAATAAAATTCACAACAGCTGTTTGAATGATAGATTATTTCATCAGCTTTGTGTTACTAATGACGAGGACTTCAATCGTTTGTTGTTTCATACTGAAGTTCTTTGGCTATCAAGAGGCAATTGTCGGACTCGATTCTACAACCTGTTTGACTCTGTTATAGAGTTCTTGGAAACTAAAGATACAGAATTTCAAGACAAGCTCATATCATCAAAGAATGATATAGCTTACGTGACAGACCTGTATAAATTGTTCAACGACATGAACCTCCAACTGCAAGGCGATAAACTAAATTTAATTAAAACAAAAAACGTCGTTGCTGCTTTCGCAGCCAAACTGATTCTACACAAAAAGAATCTGGGCAGACGTGAGTTTACCGTTTTACGAATTGTTTACCTACTGCCAACATTTGGAAAACCTCCACATTGACTTCACCGAACGATACCAGGACATTTTGAACTTGGAAATACCAGACAGGGTGTTGGATCCGTTTTCAAAAGTCAACACAGCAATGTCACCTCAGCTGGAAGAAGAACTTATAGAATTGACAACAAACGAGGAAATAAAAATCAAGTTCAAAAATGGTTACGAAGAATTTTGGCTACAAAAACCGAACTCGCAATTGTGCCCTGGATTGTGGTCAATCGTTCAACGATTTTTGATAGCATTCCCATCGTCATATTTGTGTGAACGTGGATTTAGTGCTGTGACAACACTGCTTACTAAAGGTAGAAATCGTTTGCTTATTACCGATTGCTTGTTAAGCCAAACGTGTATAATAATATTGAGGAGAAAAATAATATTTTGTATTCCTTGTCAAAAACATATTTCATATTATTAATTATAGTTATAATGAATTTAAATACAATCAATTATAAGCGTGTACAACAAAACTCAAGTAAAATTTACCATAATTTTACTAAACTTATTATATAGTACACATTCTTCTTTATTGGTGTAAACACCGCTTACGCGATTATAGCCGAGTTAACAGCAGCGTGCAAGTCGTTTTTTCTTTTCGCTACGTAGCACCAATTTGATATTTCAAGCGAAGCCAGGTCCTTCTCCAATTGGTCCTTCCAACGGAGTGGAGGTCTTCCTCTTCCTCTGCTTCCCCCGGCGGCTACCTCTGCTCCATCGTCATTGATTAGGGAATCGGGTTTGCCCTCACCTTGCGTTATGGTTACATTGCCATTCAGCAGGCTGAAGAAAAGTTCCCTCCATAATTTTATTATGCGAGCATCGGTTACCAAATCACCTCTGGTGGTTCTACATGAGTATGCTCCGGTCTGGAAGCCTTCTGTTAATCGCCGCATCTATTCGTAGGATTTTTGAGCATTACCCCTGTAGGCCAGCTTATCAAGCTCTTCATACTCACACATTTCGGTGTCTGTCTTTTGCTGTCTGCAAATGCGTCTCGCTTCCCTCTACAATTCTCGGTATCTATCCCATCCCGCACGTGTTGTGGTCGATCTTAACGTTGCGAGGTAGGCAGCCTGTTTTCTCTCCGCTGCAACACGGCACTCCTCATCGTACCAGCTGTTCTTTTACATTTTCCGAAAACTAATCGAGTAGAAAACCGTTCGGCTGTCGGTTGTGATTGCAGTTTCTCGACGTCGAACCCTTCTTATGTTAGTTGACGTCCGTGTTTTGCTGCACAGAGGCGGGTGCGAATCTTGGCTGCAACAAGATAGTGATCCAAGTCGATGTTAGGACCTCGGTGCGCAAGCACATCTAAAACACTGGAGACGTGTCTTCCGTCTATCATATTATGATCTATTTGGTTGGTGGTATTTCGATCCGGAGATTGATAATTGATAAATTTTCTTATGCTGGAATCTAGTACTACAGATAACCATATTTCGGGACCCGGCGAAGTCGATCAGCCTCACCCCAATTGGGGATGTTTCATCGTGGAGGCTGAATTTACCGACCATAGTGCCAAAGATACCTTCTTTGCCCACTCCTGCGTTAAAGTCGCCAAGCACGATTCTGATATCGTGGCGGGGGCAGCTCTCATATGTGCGCTCCAAGCGCTCATAGAAGACATGTCTGGTCACATTGTCCTTCTTTTCCGTCGGAGCGTGGGCGCAAATCAGCGATATGTTGAAGAACCTCGCTTTGATGCGGATTGTGGCTAGACGTTCATCCACCGGGGTGAATGACAGTACTCGGCAACGGAGGAGTCTCTCTCCTACTACGAATCCCACACCAAATTTGCGCTCCTTTATATGGCCACTGTAGTATATGCCACAAGGACCTACTCGTCTCAGTCCTTGTTCTGTCTATCGCATTTCTTGGACGGCGTTGATGTCAGCCTTCACTCTCATGAGGGCATGAACCAGCTGGGCAGCAGCACCTTCCCAATTAAGGGACCGGGTATTCCAGGTGTATGCCTTTAAATCATAGTCCTTGATTTGTTTGCAATAGTCGTCATCAAAAGGGCGGATCCCAAACCCAGCGCACAACCCTGCGGAGGGGATGTTTTGCCTTCTCACTTTAGCTCGCTTTCAAACGAATGTTCGGAGGCTACCCAGAAAATACTTGGTCAAAGACCGGAGGTCGTGAGCTGCTTGAACCAGTTGTAAAATAATCGTTTGCGTTATTGATTATTCATTTACAACAGTTGTAAACTTGTTATTGTTTTGCAAGTGAAATTTGAATAAACCAATACAACTCTGCGAGATAAGTTTAGTGTGCTATTTTTGGCTGCTATTCTATCACCTATTTTTTGTTTGTATTTTGTGTTTTTAGATTCAATATAAAGATATACATATAATAAATGGATAATAAATTCATCTGAAACTATTAAAGTGAGAAATAATTAATTAGAAACCAAATATATCTTTTAACCTTCGTTTAAACATGTTCATTATACTAGGGAAAAGGCAAAGTGTCCACTGCAATCCAACAAGGAGGTGCACCATGCCAGTAGAAAAAGCGCTTATATGTAGATTTTTTCCATCTTGTAGTTTGTTTTTCGTTTAAATACTATATGTGTGCAAATGAACTTGGAGATATTTAAATGTGAATGATTTACAGAAACCGTTAGGTCAATCATATTATAAACATTTTTTTGAATAATACAAAATTCCAGTGGAATGGAAGTTGGTGCGAGCAAGGTTCGAAATCTGCGAATTATCTACAATAAGGCCAAATCATGGGAAGGCGATACCATTAACACTAGAAAGACGGGAGCTTAGTTATACCTCTATTGCCTGAAAGCAATATATATATATGTATATATATATATATATTAGGGTGTGCCATTTTGAAGCAACCTTTTTTTTCAACTGAAAAACACGCTCAAAACTTTCGAAATGTGTAAAAAAAAAGTCACTCAAAAGATGAGCTCTTAATATTAATATTAAGAGGTGCCTCTTTCAAATTTTCTGTTTTCCATATAAATTACATGGATGGTGGTTATTGTACGGAGGTTATTATATGAGCACGCGATGACTGTCAGTAGGGATGGTAAACTCGATTCCGATTCTATTCGAAAATCGAGTTTCTCGTAAAATAATCGATTTTTCGAATGTCAAGAATCGATTCTTAATCGACTTCGACTACTGAAGATCGATTCCGACAACAACTACAAGAGTATAAAAATTTACAAAAACCCTCATAGGGTTGACAGTTTTGTATAAGGATTTCCTTAAAACTTGAGTAGCGTTTATTTTATGTTCGAAAATTTTATATTTTTCTTGACTTATGAAGTTTTGTGTCTTAAGCTGAAATTCTTTTTCTTTTAAATCTAACTCCCGTTCCCTTAAACTGAGCTCACAATCACTGGCGACACAACTTTTGTTTTCGAACGCTTACAAATTTGGTTTGAACTTTCATAATTTCTGAGACGGCTGTTCGACTATATGTACCTTCGCGGCTCACTCAGGGGCTGCTGGTGTTGGAGTTTTTATATCTACCTAAACATCAATAGCGTTTTCCGTCATCATATCTACTATTATGGAGCAATCACTTACCCTCCTTCCAAATGTGGCATCCAAATTGCACATTTTTATTCACATTTTGCACATGCACATTTTGTTGTCAAATATCTCCCTTCCGCTTTTTTGTTCTTTATTCAATGCTCTATTAAAAGTGTTACAGTGATCGGATTTAGTTCAAATATGCGTTGTTTCATTCAATAATCCGTTTCCATCTAGACGGCAACTTTATAATACCCTCGTAGAAGCCCCCCTCCTTATTTGCGAAGAACTCGGACAGCCACTTTTCACAAGCCTCTTTTGATTTCAACTTTACATCAACAAGGGCATTCACTTGGCGCTATGCCCGGGCTATATGGTGGATGCAATAAAACATCTCATCCGCAGTTCGAAGTGATAGAGTACCATTAATCTAAGGGGAAGTTTCTCTAGCGGATTTGCCTTTAACGAAGGAAAACTTTAAAATAGCGCGCATTTCGGCGTTAGTGAACTCCATCTTTACACGTCTATAACTGTTGAACGCAATACCCAAACTAATCATGCCTAGCGTCGTTTTGTAGCGCTTTATACATAGCCGCAAAATTCAAAAGACAAAAAGGCGGAAGGGAGATATTAGACAATCTTATATACATATATGTAAATATTTTAAGCTGGAAAGAATGGCACTTGACTCTAAATATTATTTTTTTCTATGTCTCATCACGTGATTAATTGCCGAAATACTTGTAGTACATAGAATAGAACGGAAAATAGTCTAGGATGCCCACACGGTACTATGCTAATTCAATAATGCACTATTTAAATAAACCAATAGAACGACTTGTGAACTCCCTATATATTTATATCTCCACCGTTATTAATCTAAAAATAACAATTGTAATACGTTTTTGTACGATGCAAGAAAGTATTGGCAGAGACATCGAAATTAAAATTCGTTCTAATCATTCACTGTATTTGCAATATGGTGACGACCGGGTTAATGTTTGGCTTGTACTATAGGATTAAATTAAGACGAACTATAGAATATTATCTTACCTCTGGTAGGGGACTAATATTAGTAGATACGTCATGAGAAAATCATTCGAATTTAATTTTTATATTTTAAACCTTTAAATTCAATTGTACAGTCTATCTTAAATAACTAAATTTATGTGTATGTGTGAATTTTTGTATGTGTGTTGCATATTACTTATGCTTAACTTATGTTATATAACATTATTAATCTTTATAATAACAAAGAATCTAAATATATTCCTGCGGCCTTTAGTACCAACACACATGCTAATTTTTGAACAGTTAAAAATATCTCGCTTAGTTTTAGGGGATACGTACAACCGTTATGTGAACAAAACTATTATACTCTGTAGCAACATGTTCCAAGAGTATAAAAATATCCAAAATATTTCCCCGAAACATACAGGCTTTGTCCGGAAAGCAATAGGAGTGATTTTCTTCCGCGCGAGTTAAGGAACGTATTCCTTATAATAGTCTCTTTTCAAATTATCCTAAACAAACAATCATCAAAACAACCTTATGTTTTTAAATAAGCGAACAACATTAAAGAAAAGTCATCAAAACAACTTTATCTTGGAACAATACGAGTGCACTATCAGTGCAACAAACAATAACAACCCAAATAGATATTTACTAGTAAACAAACAGCATCTCAATAGTATAAGTAGCACTAATATTTATATAAACAAACCTAAACAAACAATATATGGTATTGTATCTGTTAACGCCGCCCCGCCCAATTTCTTTTGCCACGTCTGTATCAGCAGAGTAATATTTTCTTTTTTCCTTTTCGAAGTTTTTTCGAAGCCATAATTAGCGCGCAACTAAACCACTAACTAAAAAAGTTGCGCGCGCGCTCTCCTTTTGCGGCCGTTCAGCTATACAGACGTGGTAAGTGTTTGTCCAATTATATTATATTTAAATATATTTATTATATGAAATCCTTTGTTTTATTTAATATTTCTGTGGAATAAATTGCGCCGACCGTTTCCCCACGGCCAACCACATCAACGGAACGAGCGAGCACCGTGCTCCACCACCCGAATTATCATTGGTCCTTCCAGCCGGATAACAGGTAACAAGTTGATTTTTTATTTAAAGTGAAAGTGCATAATTTGCCCAATTTAGCAACACGCAAGTTACAGCCAAACATATTTTGGATTTGTGCTCTGCAAGCTAAAAGGCAATAGATTGGTTAATTTGTGCATCATTTATGTACAAAACCAATTGTGCTGTGTGAAGTGAAGACCAAAACTTATTTTTGGCACTCTACCCACAAAATCAACGCACAAGATTGCAGGTAGTATTGTACTTCGTTTAAGTACAACAATAAATACTCCTGGCAAATGCACTGAACATTTCACTTTATAAAAAAAAAAACCACACACACTGTTATCCGAATAAAATTATAAATTTCTTGGACGCACAAACCTCGTCTGGAGCGTCAACAATCTCTCTCGGTTTTTTGTTTTTTTTTCCTTGTGGTTAATTTGAGTCTAGTCGCTCAACTCTGACTTTCCATATATTGCTCGAATAGCAATAAAGGCAAGCAGCAATAACGCAGCTGCAGTTTCGCGAGTGCAAACAAACAAAAAAATTACAAAATTACAAGTGAAGTGAGAAATTAGAAAAATTGAAGTGAGCGACAACAAGAAAGCCAAGCAGCTAAGGCTAAGCAAGGGAGAGCAGCACCAGCAGAGCAACACGGTAAAGCAGCACAGGCAAACAGCAAAAGCAAAAGCAAAGACGCACAGGCAAAGCAGCAAAGGCAGAGCAGCAAGGCAAAGCAGCGCAGCAGCCATCCCAGAAGGACACCAACAAGCATAAAGAGTGTAGTGGTGAATTCGAAATAGTTCGAATAACCCAGTGAACAAAAGACAAAGTGAATATAAATCAAATAAGTGCTTGTTAATTTTTATCTGTATTTGTATTTGCATTTAAATAAAGCAATTAACACAAAGCAATTTTGTTTGTGTACATACATATTCGAAGACTAGGCGTGCAAGTGCATTGGGCCGATTACCCAGCAATTTAAATTTTGGAAAATACTTTGAGGAAATACTTTAATAAATTTGCAAGTGCAAGTACAAGAGCATTGGGCCGATTACCCAGCAAGCACATTCTAAATAAATTCGAAAAAATACTTTGCGAAAATTGTTTTAAATTCATTAATTTTTTTTGTGCCTTCGAATATTCACGCTTCACTAAGAAACAACGCACTACTAATTTGTAGTTTGTCCGTGATTGGTTCTATAACTTTTGAACTTTTTGCAACATATTTGCAAATATTTTTTAAATTTTAATTTTAAAGCTTTAGATCCGATTTTGTGCAACATTTTGCAATTCCGGTTTAATTATACAATGGAAGCCATCAGAGCATTTAACACAGCTGCAGACGCTCTACTAGAGTTTGAGGAGTCTTTTACTCCAACAGCAACCAACCAAAGTGCCTACTCTCTTGAAGTACAGCAAGCTGAACTGAAATCTCTGTGGGCAGAGGTAAAGTCAGAATACAAGTTGTGTTTGTCAAAGGTGGATCTTTCCGACACAAGCTCAATTGACGACATTAAGCTTAAATATTCAAGCTGTTACCACGCGTATGTGTGTTGCGCGGCCTTGATGGGCGAACACATGCACAACCTCATGGCGTTCAACCAAAGCCAAACTTCAAATTCAACGGTGATTCAACGTGAACGGTTACAACAAACGATAGAACCCGTGAGGTATACCATCAACTTACCGCCATGTGATACCGAAATATTTCATGGCGATGTTTTACAATGGCCCTCTTTTAGGGATTTATTTGCCGCCATTTACGGGAATAACCCAAGACTCTCTCCAGTGGAGAAGTTATTCCACCTGAATCAGAAAAAGCGAGGTGAAGCAAAAGCTATTGTTTCGAAAGCGCCACTGAGGAATGACGGATTCGCATTGGCTTGGAATAATTTGTTGTGTAGGCATGAAAACAAGCGAGTGCTTGTCAACACACAATTAAATTGATCGTTCAAGCTCCCGCACATTTCTTCAGAATCTGAGACCGAACTCAGAAATTTACAGCGGGAGATTAATAGCTGCATTTCAGCTTTACAAATACATGGCATCAATGTAGAGAGCTGGGATGCCATATTTACGTATTTGTGTTCTATCCGACTGCCGGACTATACACTGTCGCTTTGGGAACAATCTCTGGATTCGGATTCAGAGATCCCAAAATGGGTTGAGTTAGACAAGTTTTTAACCAAACGGGTTAAAACGCTTGAGAGAGTATCAAACCTCAAAGGCGAGTTGAGTACTCAACCTAATACTAAGTCGGCTGATGGTGAAGGTCGGATACCAACGTTGCAGTCAAGGATTGGATCCAAACCCATCAACTCCCATCACGCTAAGACAAACAATATTAAATGTAAACTGTGCTCATCTCAATCACACATTTTGAAAACTTGTCAAAGATTCATTGAGATGCAGCCTAATGCACGATTAAATGCTGTCAGAAAACTTCACGTCTGTTTAATTGTTTATCGGACTCACATGAAGTCAAAAATTGCAAAAGTACGTTTAATTGTAATAAATGTAAACAGAGACATCACTCCATGATTCACCGGGATCAGAATGAGGAAATAGCTCAGATGTCCGACAGCACAAACCCTACTGAGATTTCTACTAAATCTCATATGGCCTCTATTAAGGCCAATATTTCAAATGTGCCTACCAGTCGAAGCTTGCTCTTAGGTACAGCCATGGTGACCGTATGTCACAACGAGAGCACCTTCACTGTTAGAGCCCTGATTGATTCAGGATCTGAAGCCACCTTCGTAAGCAATAGTCTGCAAAAACGCTTACATCTGGCAAGCAAAAAGGTCAGCGCGAGTTTCAGGATTGAATAATACCGTATCAGGACAAGTTCAATCGGTATGCTCGATTACAATTGGCTCGCCCCGTAACAAAAGTTTAAGACTAGAAGCGGAGGCATTGGTACTGCCAAAATTGACTGGACTGCTTCCATCCAGATCAATAAACCCTTCGATTGTTAAAAGGTTACCCAATATCCCATTAGCGGATAAAAATTTCTATACGAGTCAAAAGGTTGACTTGTTGATCGGAGCAGATCATTACCCGAAAATTATACTAAACGGGGTAAAATCGAAAATTTTCGGATCCATCGCTGCACAACGTACGGTGTTCGGTTGGATTTTAACAGGTTCCGTTCCCTCCGAAGAAACAAAAATAAATTCAACAATATCTCAACAACAAACACAAAATCATTTTTGTAGTGTAAAAATTACAATTTTTTTACCTAAACAACAACAACAACGCAAACATCATCAGCAGCAACAACACAATAGCAATCAGCGGAATAGAAATGCATTGGCAGAACCAGAAATAACCGACAGACCGCTATCATTCGTAAACCAATGTGAAAATTTAAAGGACTTAAGTCAGCACTTTTGTCAGAGATGGAAGACCAAATACTTAAAGGAACTGCAGAAACGAAAGAAATGGAAACATTCCCAACAGAACGTCCAAGTCAACGACCTGGTGGCAGTTCGTGATGAAAATGTACCTCCAAATGAAAGGAGATTAGGCAGCATCATCAAAGTATATCCAGGGTTGGATCAACGAGTTCGGGTGGTGGACATTCAAACTCAACGCGGTTTAATTTGCCGGCCTATCACAAAGATTGTCATTGTACCCAATCAATGTTAATTTCATATTATAAACTCTCACCTTAATAATCTTTCTTTTCGTTAGAAAATTATTTAAAATGTCAACAATCAACTGCCCCCTATGCGTAGATAGCCATCTACTCCGCTGGTGTCCAAAGTTCCGTCAGATGTCCCCAGAAGATAGGCTGAGGACCACATTGATGAACAGATATTGCAGCAACTGCCTCGCGTGGAGCCATTCAAAGAATGAATGCGACAGCGTAATACGCTGCAAACGTTGCGGCAACCCACACCACACGATGCTTCATGGCCTCGGGTCAGATGCCGAAGAACAAGACGACGATGTCATTGAATTGACATGGGCACAGCAAGTCGAGGCAGCGGAAATGGAGGAGAATTCATTGGCATCGTCAAATAATATCAAATGTAAACTGTGCTCATCTCAATCGCACATTTTGAAAACTTGTCAAAGATTCATTGAGATGCAGCCTAATGCACGATTAAATGCTGTCAGAAAACTTCACGTCTGCTTAAATTGTTTATCGGACTCACATGAAGTCAAAAATTGCAAGAGTATGTTTAATTGTAATAAATGTAAACAGAGACATCACTCCATGATTCACCGGGATCAGAGTGAGGAAATAGCTCAGATGTCCGACAGCACAAACCCTACTGAGATTTCTACTAAATCTCATGTGGCCTCTATTAAGGCCAATATTTCAAATGTGCCTACCAGTCGAAGCATGCTCTTAGGTACAGCCATGGTGACCGTATGTCACAACGAGAGCACCTTTACTGTCAGAGCCCTGATTGATTCAGGATCTGAAGCCACCTTCGTAAGCAATAGTCTGCAAAAACGCTTACATCTGGCAAGCAAAAATATCAGCGCGCGAGTTTCAGGATTGAATAATACCGTATCAGGACGAGTTCAATCGGTATGCTCGATTACAATTGGCTCGCCTCGTAACAAAGCATAAGGGTAGAAGCGGAGGCATTGGTACTGCCAAAATTGACTGGACTGCTTCCATCCAGATCAATAAACCCTTCGATTGTTAAAAGGTTACCCAATATCCCATTAGCGGATAAAAATTTCTATACGAGTCAAAAGGTTGACTTGTTGATCGGAGCAGATCTTTACCCGAAAATTATACTAAATGGGGTAAAATCGAAAATTTTCGGATCCGTCGCTGCACAACGTACGGTGTTCGGTTGGATTTTAACAGGTTCCGTTCCCTCCGAAGAAACAAACATAAATGGCAAAGGCGACAGACAAAATTCAACGATAAGTCAGCAACAAACAAAAACTCAATTTTGTAGCGAAAATAATACTAATTTTATATTTTTACAACAGCAACAACATCAGCAGCAGCAGCAACAACAGGATCATGCCAGCAACGATGGCAGAACAAATGATGCGCCCGGCTCATCGAATCACACCGATACACATGGTGGCGATTTCGAGCACCCGGCGTTGGGATGCAATCGCACAACAGTGACCAGGTATCTGGCAGTAGGCCGTCACAACAACACAATTCGATGCCACACCTGCAGGCCTTCCACGGCGGCCTGCACTCGCATCTGTTGCGCAACCAGCAACATGCTGCAGCCGCAACGCAACGAGAATCCGAAAAAGCAAAAAGACGGAAGAATCGTGATCCCGACAAGCTCTTCTTGCTCTCACTATACGAGGAGATCAAACGTGTACCCGAAGAGATTCGACTCAATGTCAAGGGCGAACTCATACAGGTGCTCAAAAAACACCAGAAAAAACCACCGGTGAAACTAGAGGGACCCCCATCACTAACACATGCATAATTCTCAGCGTCGTCAACGAGCAAACAAAGTACGACCACCACAAATGACAAGATACGGATACAATTGTCACAACATGCACAAATAACGCACAGCATGTATCAGCTGCAAAGAAATACGAGAAGACTGAAAAGGAAGCATCGCCACAATCTAAAGTCGAACGCGTGTCGACTTCAGCCGTAGCACTACACGCACAACAATAGAAATGGATGAGAATTTATTGACAATCGGCACGACGTATTCGGACCTCTCTCAACCGTGTCAACCGACGCCATCTGTCACGCAAAGCTCTGACCAACAAGGCCTCTCTCGCATACCACACGCCCAAGATCGAGCCAGACTCGAGTCGTCTCGCCGACCTCGGCGTACTGGTAACTTCCTTTCGGATTGGCGGCATGGCAACGATCGACTGAGACTCGAAGCGTCTCAGCGACATTGCCCGGACCGAGCGGAACTCCATTCGTTCCGCCGGCCACCCCATCCGAGGCGAAGGCGTGGACGAGACGCTTGAAGTCAAGCAGATGTACGCCGTATCATCAAGGATAGGCAAGCAACTCTACCTTGGCGAGTGCGAACTGTTACAAGGTTAATAACAGTGCGTTCTATGATTAGCCCGAGTTCTACAAGTCAGCGCTAGTTGCAGTAATCTTGGGAGCGGACGTTTACTCCCAGCTCATGTAGCCCGGGTTACAACTAGCGGCAGTGGGCCAACTCATCGCCCAAAATACGACTCTGTGATATAGTATCCGCTGTCGTATAGAATCGGCACAATAAAGTGCACTGGCTGCCAACGCCTCTCACATTCACTGCCTACCCAGGATCGAGTTAGACTCGAGTCGTCTCGCCGACCTCGGAAGGTGGTGACTTCGATGCAAATTGGCGGCATGGTAATGACCGACTGAGATTCGATTCATCTCAGTGGCATTTCCCGGACCGAACCAGACTCGATTCGTCTCGTCGGCCACCCCATCTGCAAAGAAGACGTGCAGGAAGTGCAGGAGCCAGGTAGTTAAGTTAGCTTTAAGAAATTTATTGTAAACTACATCTGCAGTAATACTGCAAGGCGGGGAGAATGTTAACGCCGCCCCGCCCAATTTCTTTTGCCACGTCTGTATCAGCAGAGTAATATTTTCTTTCTTCCTTTTCGAAGTTTTTTCGAAGCCATAATTAGCGCGCAACTAAACATTAACACACTTGCGCGCGCGCTCTCCTTTTGCGACCGTTCAGCTATACAGACGTGGTAAGTGTTTGTCCAATTATATTATATTTAAATATATTTATTATATGAAACCCTTTGTTTTATTTAATATTTCTGTGGAATAAATTGCGCCGACCGTTTCCCCACGGCCAACCACATCAACGGAACGAGAGAGCACCGTGCTCCACCACCCGAATTATCACTATCTAAACAAACTATCAACTAGTAATAAGTAAACATACTAGTTAGTATAAATATAAGTAAGAACGATGTACTAAGTTAGTCTTAAGAGTATAAATAAAGAGTACACATTTCGGTGCAGCTCAAAATATATTCTTTTGATGCATTTTTTACTTAATGTAAAAATTAACTCGCGCACCGACTGGATTCGGTAGATGGCGTTCCTAGCTAACGAACGAGCGGCTGGTCAGTTGTCTCCGAGCACTTGGAGAGTCAGGACAAACATTTTCGGGCGACGTGTTTCTGTGAGTGGTGCAAGCCGAAAATGCAGCGTTCGTTAGAGCAGAGGTACGCGATTAAATTCTTTGTGAAACTCGGTAAATCCGCGACAGAGGCATTTTATATGATCAGGTAGGCTTACCCAGATGTTGCTTTGGCAAGAAGTGGTGTGTTTCGGTCTTTTTGGAGAACCGGGAAGAGATCGCTGATGAAGACCGTGCAGGGAGACCTGCGACTTCGGCAATGTGACACGTGTGCGCATAGTTTTGAACTCAGACTGTAAACTGAGCATTTGTTTAATTGCCGAGACGTTAAATTTATCAAAATTTGTGGTTCATGACACTGTGACGGAGCACGTGAACATGCGCAAGGTGTGCGCGAAGATGGTCCCTGATGCTCACTGACGACCAGAAATTGCGGCGAGGGGAAGTGTGCCATGAAATTTTCAATAATGTTATGATGGATCTTTGAGTATGGTATCGAGACAAACAGGTAATCTTCCTTTTCTTTTGAGATGACGGAGGGGATCCAAGTCAAGTATATTCCGGAGAACACCTTCCGTAACACCTTCAATATTTAGAAATTGCGCTGGCAGCGCTGCATCGACGCAATAGGAGCCCATTTTGAAAGTTTTTTAAGAATTGTAACGAGTAGATTAATAGGTTTTTTTAAATCGACTCATTCTTTTACTTTTCGGGCAAACTCTGTAAGTAGTTCTATTCGTTTGTGGTTTTCTAAATTTTTTTTCTTATCTATTAATTTAGTGTGCTACCGCATCTTTAAGAGTTGCTATTACATGAAGAGTGGGATTAGACTTAGCAAGATTTCTTCATACAAACATGGTTACTGAGGAGATTTGAAGCTAATCGACTCGAAATATCCCTGTGCGACTCTGATTTAGTACCACATGTTTGATATCATTGGAAGATGGAGCTATGTGTAGAAGTTTACGCAAGCGAGGGAACTTTTTTGAGCGCCATTCCCTTAAGATAGCAGCTCACGAATTCCGGTTGTAGAATAATGAGAGACACCCTTTTGTTGACGACCATTGTCCAATGTCCGGCCCCTTATTTGGGAAGAAGAGAGTAAAGGCGAAC
Organism: Bactrocera neohumeralis; assembly: GCF_024586455.1. Taxonomy (NCBI): domain Eukaryota; kingdom Metazoa; phylum Arthropoda; class Insecta; order Diptera; family Tephritidae; genus Bactrocera; species Bactrocera neohumeralis. Next base: position 13,767,351 of record NW_026089622.1, on the reverse strand, counting down.
AGCACCGCCGTAAAAGAAGCGCAAAGGACGGGACAATGGCTGCGAGGCGTAGGTCCTTGTGGCATTCACTTCAGTGGAAATATTGTAATCAAGATTCCAGCACAGGAAAATTCATCAAGATACCTAGCTGTCTCCGGATCGAAAAGCCAACAATCGGATGGATTCTGTCGTAGTAGGCGGAAGACATGTTTTCAGTGTTTAAGACTCAGCTCACTGTCTTGTTGCAGCCAAGATACGCAACCGCCAGTGCAGCAAAACCGTACGTCAACAAACACAATTAATACAGACGCTCAGAAGCAGCAATCACAACAGACAGCCGAACGATCTCCTACTCACTTGCACTCCTACTCTCTGAGAGCTCTCATCACCACCAGCAAAATAATAGCTGGTGCGATAATGAGTGCTGTGTCGCACTGTAGGGAAATCAGGCTGGCAGCTACAACGTTACAATCGATCACAAGACGTGCGGGATGGGATAGATACCGAAAGTTGAAAGGGAAGCGAGACGTGAGTACGAAGAGCTGAGCCGACACGGACAATACTTCAAAATTCTACGATATGCCTATCCCGTAGCAGAGTGCACGAGTGGTTTCAACGTTTTCAAAGTAGTCGTGAGAACATAAATGACGATCAACATGTGGGCCAATCAAAATCCTTGACCTCCGGAAATTCCATCGAAACTGTGAGTAAATTCATCAAAAATCAGCCGAAATCATCATTGAAATTCATGGAAATGGAATTGAACATCTCCAAAACATCGATTTATCGCATTTTGACCCAACATTTGGGCTTACGAAAGGTGTGTGCACGGTTTGTTCCGCACAAATTGACTGACGATCAAAAATTGCTCAGAATCCAACATTCGAAGGACGAATATTTGACCAAAAATCATATTTTCGGAAAAATGCATTTGCCCATGAAAGGAAAGGGTTATGCAGACATAGAGACCGTTCAAAAGGCTTGTACCGGCATACTGGCGGACATACCGGCCAACGAGCTAAAACACTCGTTCGACATGCTTTTGGAGCTTGCAAAAAGCTGTATTAAAGCAAAAGGAGACTATTTTGAGTAAAATAAATTGATTTTGCCAAAAAAACCATTTCTTCTTTTTTTTAAGTCCTGTTTACTTTGGAACGCACCTTGTAAATAGAGAAGGAAGCGTATTCTATAAAATGTGTACATCGCTCGGCGTACGCGGTTAATATTGATACCAGTGGCCTCAGCAACCGCGTCGTTCGAACGAGGTCAAGGCGAAATATCTCCTGTATTCAAAAAAACAAACGTCGCACCCGCGGTATGGCTTCCATGTCACTGTTGACAGTCATAACTTTGAAGTCGTAGATAATATCTTCTATTTTGGAACCAGCTTCAACACCAACAACAACGTCAGCCTATAAATCCAACACAGAATAACTGTTGCCAACAGGTGCTACTTCGGGCAGAGTAGGCAATTGGAAGTAAAGGTCATGCTGTCCGAATGAATGACAACATTCCAGTTCTGAAAGTATTCGATGCAGTAGAGGAAAGAAGTAGAGGAAGATGAAGACCTTCACTCCGTTGAAAAATCAGGTGGAGAAGGGCCTGGCTACACTTGAAATCTCCAATTGCCGTCAAACAGCGAAAAGGAAGAACGACTGGCAATGACCTCCCAAATCAAAAAATGCGTCCAGTATTTGCACTAAATCAAGACTACTTTTATAACGAAATGCGACATTACAATATTTTTTCTAATATTTAAATAAACGATGTGGTAATGTCAAAAACAACTGATTTATAAATCTCCAGCGCCAGTGAGGATAGTAAAGATTAGTGAGTTAATTGAATGTCATCTAATTAGTTAAAATTATTGGTTGAATCATGATATTATGCTATTTTGCTGGTTTTAAATTAACGGCTTTTTGTGAACGTGGCAATGAACTTATTTCACTGATCAACATCAACAAGAATACGTGAACCAAGTGTGCTGTTAAGATGTCTTAATTTTTACCCATGCGATAGCTTTTGCGGAAGGACGTACAGTCAACCAAAACTAGGTATAACTGAGAATATGTTTCGACATAATTTTATGAAGATAATTCACAAACTGACCGACAACTTTGATACAACGAAAATCATTATACATTATGTAGTACATATATGCGATTCGGGGATTTCACATATTTTCGTCATTAAACTATAAATAGTATATTTCCGGTAGTAACTTTTTCTGAGATCAAGATATCTTTCATATTGGCATGAAGCCATCACATGGTATGACGCCAAACATATGTTTGAAAATGTGACGTGATTTTATCTTTTTTGAGCATTATTACTAATTATTATTGTTAATAGAAAAGTATAGAGAAAAGTCGACCGGATATTTATAAAATTATAATTTAGTACATTCGGACACAAAGATGCACTGTTATTAGAAAAATAAGCTCACTCAATTTTATTAAGATATCCGCGAAAATCGTTCTGTTAGGTTTATGAGAGAAGTATTGGCCTGATTGAGTTGAGATTCCATACTTTAAATGCACTATTTGTGCAAATGATTTCTTAATACATGAGTAAAAAACATTATAGACATCATGAAATAAATTATAAGTTATTACCAACTAAACAAACAAGATGCCATTACAACATCGATGGCGTATCCGGCCAACATCAAATTTTATATTATATAAGATTAAACACACAGAATACTCGACATATTCACACTCTTATATTATATACGTGAAGAAAATTGAAAGATATATTTTACCGTCACATTTATATTTTCGGCGGGTATAGTATGTATCTTGCATTAATGGAAACAAAAAAGTAATGGTATTTCCAATAAATGGTAGTAAGCGTCTCATAACATATGATTTGGCAGCAGTGCATGGTATACCACAATTACTGATTGATATTGAGAAAATTTGAAGGACCAAACTTTCGCTGATGACTTCAACTGAAATTTGAAGAATATTTTTCGTTGTGGTGTCTGTAATAATCCGTGCTATTTTCACTCTAAATGAGTTCTGGAAAATAATATTGTTTTCTTCGAATGGCATCTTTAGTTTTATATTGTACGCTGTAAAATAAAATAACTTTATTAATATCTAATAATAAGAAGCAATTGTAAATTTAAATTATCTAATATGTCACGTTTGGGCTCATTACATCTGGTACCGAAACACAGATATCTTTGTATAAACGAGCATCCTCCCACGACATCAACACACCCACCACATTAGCACACCACATCAACTCCATCTCACAACATTGACACGCACCTTCACCAACACTCACCATATCAGCGCTTACAACCCACATTTCACACTACTCATGAAAGCACCACACATCCACACCCACATACACGTACATCAACCAACCACATCACACTATCTGATCCCACACACCAAAGGGAAAAAGGGACCGACAAGGAGATCCCACTTCACTTCGCTTTCGACCTCATCAGCGATCTATACGCGTGTGTGAACCTCTTCCCGGAACGATATCAGCGCTTTATTTTATCGTCATCCTGTTTTGGAATTATAAACACAGATTTATATTGATCACGCAAATACTATTATACCTACGCATACCTTCTAAAAACTTTCTGATTGACCTAATACAGTCTAGAAATAAATATTAGCCCGATTTATAAACAATAACCTGTGCCGACTTGAGTTTTTAACTTGTCCATAAAAGTTGCGCGGGTGCAGCGCTGCGACCTGTTACTGCGAGTTTCAATTGTCATTTCATTCGTGATTTCTAACATTATTAGTGCGTTGTTGTTTATTGTGTGAAGATGTCTGTGGAGTTACGAAGTGATAAACAAAATATTTACCTTATCGGACTGCCAAGCCACCAGATAAATGGTGCAAAATTACAATCTAATCGAAAAGTACCCACCATTTTATTTTACAATATTCGTGAAATCAAGCTGACTGTTAGTGAAAGTGCCAATCTTGTTATAAGAGAGTGCATTATATTTTGGCATTTCCTAACTGCGTGAAGAAATTTGTTGATTTATATCATGTTTAGGGGGAGCTGCGAAAAAACTGTAAGAAAACTCAGATGACGTTCAAGACCTTGAAAATAATTTTGTAACAGACCTTGATAATTTATTTGATATTGCACATGCTGATGCCTTCGATAGAATGAAGATAGATTAAGAATTTTTAAGGAAACAGAGAGAGCCAGGTCGACCGGGATGCTTAGGTGGAATTGACAAAAAATTGGCGGAGAAAGAAGAACGGGTTAGGCAAAGACGATTGGAAGGAACGGAAAGAGAGTTATCGACTGTTGCATCTAATCTTTCGATAGATAGCTTGGAATGAATTCGGATGAGGAACATATTTCGAACTCTAAACTTAGTACTCAGATTTCTTGTCCTGAAAAAAGTTCTAAAAGAGGCACGAAAAGTTTCATAACTCCTTAACTGGAAGCAGCTTTAGATCGATGCCAATTAAGCATAAGGGACTCCGTATACATTCTCCGCTTGGTCTGAACAGCGCTGATTTTCCTATTAATAAATCCTGACTCCCAGAATAATTTGTCCGACGTAGTCACAGTCTATTCGGACATAAATTGTAGCAAATAAAATTTCCTACAGGTTTGTTATATACATTTTTTCTATTGCTCTTGTCATTTACGAGATATATACAAAAAAATGCGAATTTCGTGGAAAAGTCAGGTTTAGAGCCCCGTACTACCTCGCCGGTGTAAGTTACGTCTTTGTTGCACCGGCCACTTTTGTAGAGTGAACAATTCTGAGAAATATGTGTCTAAAGTCGAAGCGATGCCAAAAATACCTCTGATCTGTAGGAATTTAAAGATAAACAAGTAAGGAAGAGCTAAGTTCGGGTGTAACCGAACATTTTATACTCTCGCATCATAAAGTGATAATCGAGATTTCATTATACGTCATTTACATATTTTTCAAATACCGTATTTGTGTAAAGTTTTATTCCGCTATCATCATTGGTTCCTAATGTATATATAGTATTAAACAGAGAAGGCATCAGATGGAATTAAAAAAAGCGTTATATTGGTAGAAGGCGTGGTTGTGAACCGATTTCACCCATATTTCGTACATGTCATCAAGGTGTTAAGAAAATATTATATACCGAATTTCATTGAAATCAATAGAGATATGGTTTTTGGTCCATAAGTGGGCGATGCCACACCCATTTTCAATTTTTAAAAAAAAGCCTGGGTGCAGTTTCCTTCTGCCATTTCTTCCGTAAAATTTGGTGTTTCTGACGTTTTTTGTTAGTCGGTTAACGCACTTTTAGTGATTTTCAACATAACCTTTGTATGGGAGGTGGGCGAGCTTATTAAACCGATTTCTTCCATTTTTGAACTGTATATGGAAATGCCTAAAGGAAACGACTCTATAGAATTTGGTTGACATAGCTATAGTAGTTTCCGAGATATGTAGAAAAAACTTAGTAGAGGGCGGGGCCACGCCCACTTTTCCAAAAAAATTACGTCCAAATACGTCCATACTACGATATCTTTGATAATTAAAGAGGTTCTAAATATAATTCAACAACGTACATATTTGTGCCCAATGGATTAAAATTCAAATGACTGAGGAGGAGCAAAACGCTTCAAAAGTTTCATTTTATTCAAAAAGTGCTTTCCAGGGAGTAGTTGGTTGCATCGACGGGACTCATGTTCGCATAATTTCACCAAGAAAAGAAGTGCAACATCTTTATCTTAACAGAAAGGCTACTACAGTTTAAACGTGATGATTGAATGTATAAAATCTGAATTATATTAGAAACAAAATGGTATAATTTCTTAAAATTTTTAGCTTTGTGATTATAAAATGTCTATTCGGTATGTGGATGCTAGGCATGCAGGCGCAAATCATGACTCTATTGTTTTCAATGTTAGCGATTTAAAAGTGCATTTACAGAACAACATACAGAATAACACTTGGATCTTGGGTAAGACTTTATCGTATTTATTGCTAAATAAGTGGAGTAATGTAATTTCTTACGCGACGCTGGCTATCCTCTGTACAAATTTTTAATGACGCCTTATCGCTTGGCGGAAGCTTCTTCACCCCAAGCACGCTACAATACAGTACACTCAAAGGCCCGGAATATTGTAGAGCGGACAATTGGTGTACTCAAGAGTAGATTAGTAGAAGAGTAAAAGGCTACGCAAATTGTGAATGCTTGTTGCGCATTGCACAATATTTGCCAACACTTTCAAGTGGAAACTCCGGAAGAAATACCATCTACTTCAAATACTACAATGACCAATGATGTTTTGGACATAGAAAGGGAAAAAGAGGATACGGCTCGAATAATTTGCAATAATATTATGACTTCCCTCTAAATAATTAAAATATTAAATTTCATTTATTCTTTCTAATGTGCTATTTATTCAGGCATATATTTAAATTTTATTTAAATAAATTCATTAAATAACAATATCACTTCATTTTTTAAAGTAAACTTAAACTATGGTACAAAAATATAAAATATCACTTCATTCCAGAATAATTAAAAATAAAATACAAAAAAAATATTACTTCGTGTGTTAAATAACCAAAAAAAAATTAAAATCGTTGCGAAGATTTTAATTTAGCAATTTTGAGGGGCTTCACCTAAATTTTAAGTGCATGGAGTTCATGCGCCTCGTTTGGTTTCCTTTCGTATATCTCCATTTTCCTTTTTTTAAATCTAAAGCTTCTTTTTGGAGAGTATAAGATTTATGTTCAGTTTTCTCCAACTATCAAATTTTTTTTTAAATTTTCTGTTGCGTTTCAGCCTGTGTTGAAAGGAGTTGCAGCCTTTCCGACTCCATGCAATTGTTCGCCCTCCTTAACTGAACTCTCCTGGAAGGAGTCGGCCGTTCCTGCACAACTGGAGTGGACAATGGCGAACGTTCAAGGGGCACATCGGCGACAGTAGGAGGTATATTCTCCACACCAAAAGCTTTTGACAGATTGAGTTGATGTCGGCAATACCGAATTATTAAACTTCGACTAAAATGCAGTTGGGTTGAAAACCACAATAGGGACATTTATTTTTCCAAAAAGTTTATAAAAAATATTAATTTAAATTAATTTAACATTAACTAAAATAGTTATTTTACCCGTTCTCCACTTTTCTTTAATATTTTTTTGTATTTCACTGCACGAATGTTGAACTTCAACTGCTATTAAGCAGTTGAAGTTTATTTATATACTAGTCAACCCCACTTGTACAAAGTTGAAAACCGCAATACCAAAAAAAAGTTGAAGTTCCATCATACTTCTACTGCAATTTTTTTTTGACAGATTGAGTTGATGTCGGCAATACCGAATTTTTAAACTTCGACTAAAATGCAGTTGGGTTGAAAACCGCAATAGGGGCATTAATATCTTTATTTATGGCTTAGTTATGACATTTTATAGGTTTTCGGTTTTCGCCATTTTGTGGGCGTGGCAGTGGGCCGATTTTGCCCATCTTCGAACTTAACCTTCTTATGGAGCCAAGAAATACGTGTACCAAGTTTCATCATGATATCTTAATTTTTACTTAAGTTGCAGCAGACAGACATCCGGATTTCAACTCTACTCGTCACCCTGATCACTTTGGTATATATAACCCTATATCTGACTCTTTTAGTTTTAGGACTTACAAACAACCGTTATGTGAACAAAACTATAATACTCTCCTTAGCAACTTTGTTGCGAGAGTATAAAATCCTCGATTGTAGTGTATTTTCTATAGAAAATTTTTACATGCCTTGGTCCAGTTCTTAATGTTAATATTAAGGGCTAAAATCTTCAGGGCATTTTTTAGGGTATTTCTATGGAAACTTCGTGACGGAATTGAAAAAAATTAATAGTTAAAAAAAACACCCTAATATACATACATATATTAAACAAGTAAGGAAGGGCTAAGTTCGGGTGTCACCGAACATTTTATGCTCTCGCATGATAAAGTGATAATCGAGATTTCATTATACGTCATTTACATATTTTTCAAATACCGTATTTTTGTAAAGTTTTATTCCGCTATCATCATTGGTTCCTAATGTATATTATACAGAAAAGGCATCAGATGGAATTCAAAATAGCGTTATATTGGAAGAAGGCGTGGTTGTGAACCGATTTCACCTATATTTCGTGCATGTCATCAGGGTGTTAAGAAAATATTATATACCGAATTTCATTGAAATCGGTCTAGTAGTTCCTGAGATATGGTTTTTGGTCCATAAGTGGGCGAGGCCAAGCCCATTTTCAATTTTTAAAAAAAGCCCGGGTGCAGCTTCCTTCTGCAATTCTTCCGTAAAATTTAGTGTTTCTGACGTTTTTGTTAGTCGGTTAACGCACTTTTAGTGATTTTCAACATAACCTTTGTATGGGAGGTGGGCGTGGTTATTATCCGAATGCTTAAATAAAACGACTCTGTAGAGTTTGGTTGACATAGCTATAGTAGTTTCCGAGAAATGTACAAAAAACTTTTCCAAAAAATTGCGTCCAAATATGCCCCTCCCTAATGCGATCCTTTGTGCCGAATTTCACTTTAATATCTTTATTTATGGCTTAGTTATGACACTTTATAAGTTTTCGGTTTCCGCCATTTTGTGGGCGTGGCAGTAGGCCGATTTTGCCCATCTTCGAACTTAACCTTCTTATGGAGCCAAGGAATACGTGTACCAAGTTTCATCATGATATCTCAATTTTTACTCAAGTTACAGCTTGCACGGACGGACGGACGGACAGACAGACATCCGGATTTGGACTCTACTCGTCACCCTGATCACTTTGGTATATATAACCCTATATCTGACTCTTTTAGTTTTAGGACTTACAAACAACCGTTATGTGAACAAAACTATAATACTCTCCTTAGCAACCTTGTTGCGAGAGTATAAAAAGTGGTACATAAATCAACATACTTGTACTCGTACATACATGCATACACATATACGACATAACAAAAAGTAAAGTGACGAAGAAAGGGAGAAAAAATTCAGCACAGCAGGAAAATAGTGCAGTGAAAATATACATGTTATACTTATTGTATATCAAAACATAATCATATATGCACACAATTTTGATAAAATTCTTAATTATTTATTTATTTTATTTATAATAATTCATATAACAAAAAAAGTTTAATTGTATAAATACATAAACGCAGCACTGGCTACGAGGCCTTCAGCCGTCTTGTAATTATAGCTAGGTGAACTATTTTATTTGCTAAGGGTTAGTAAAGATGTAAGTTGCTTAAATATATTTTAACAAATCGTTGGTTTTTAAGAATCTATATACAATCATCACGTTTTTTTTCTGAAGGTTCACTTTGTAGTTTTATGAGATCAATGTTGCCAGAGTTGTGGGCTGTTGGGTGAAGCATCGGACAGAGTGTGAGTAAGTGTTTAATAGAAGCGGTGTCATCGAAAAGGGGGTGGATGGATGGGCTTTTACCCGATAGTAAGTGGGCGTGTGTTATGATAGTGTGTCCAATCCTTAATCGAGTATATGTCTTCATTGCGCTAGTTGGAACTGTTGGGTTGGGTTTATGACCGCGTAGTGATGTTTAAATGTTTTCCATTCGCTTGCGTTTTTTTGATGCCTTTTGTGCTTAATAAGGTTAAGAATGTCTTGCTTGGATGAGACGTAGTATGTTAAGGCAGGCGTCATGGCTACATTTTTCGCAGCGAGGTCTGCAAAGTGGTTGCCTGTAATACCAGCGTGGCCAGGGATCCACATTACTTGGATTTTCTGAGGGGCACCAATGACCGCGTCCCTGATAACTTCTATTATGGGATTGCGATTGGAAGGAGACGTTATTGCAGACATACACGATTTGCTGTCTGTACAGATGAGGAACTTTCCTTTAGTCTTTTTTGCGTAATTACCTGCATGAAGGATAGCAGATCCTTCAGCGGTAAATACAGAGCTCGTTGAGGGAAGAAGCCAATTGCAAATAATTTCTCCTGTGGCAGTGACAACTGCTAACGAAGTGGAATCGATGGACTTGGAGCCATCCGTAAACAATAACTTCCAGCCATTATTTGTGTAATTAGATTCCAGTTCAGCAAAGGTTTGTTGAAAGACTTCGTTTGGTGTGTTTTGCTTGGACAAAAACTTAAGCTTATTCTGTAGTATTTTATCATTGATCAGACAGGGAGGATGTCTAGTGGTGAATTTGTGTGTTGCGTTACGTGAAATATTATTTTCTGCAGCGAAACTTAAGCATCTCGAAATAGCCGATTATATTCTTGGAATTTTTCTTTTTTTTGTGGCATGGGTGATAGTTGTATTTAGTAATGGGTTGGTGTTCTCAGCCGTTTTCGCAAGAATTTGAAGCGAAGAATCTATAATTTTATTTTGAATAGTTGGTAAACCAGATTCAGCTATTATCGTTTTTATTGGCGAGGTTGAAAGGCCCGGAGACTTCGCGGTATTGCGCAATGGTAAGGTGCATTTAAAAGGTTCATACTGCTTTTGGAGCAATCGCCATAGATGGGGAGCCCATAATCTATTTTTGAAGTTAGCAAAGCTCTGACAACATTGACTAGTGTGTTCGGATGAATAAATGAATGCTTAGACGAGAGATATTTAACAATATTTAATCGTGACATTAACGAGTTTCTGACATATTTACAGTGAGCATTAAAATTATAATTAGAGTCAAAAATTAATCCTAGTATTTTCAGCTGTGTTTTACATTCGATGTTAGTTTGGTTGTGGGTTAGTGAAATACCGTTGCAATTTTGCTTCCTACATACATGAAGCATATGTGTTTTGTCTAAGGAAAGTGAAGCACCAGACTCCAGTGACCAAGTCTCAATTCTGGCGAGTATATTAGTAAATGAAGATTGTGCTAAATGAACGTCAGAGACTTTTGTGTAGATTAGGACATCGTCAGCATAGATCTGGTGCTCAACTCCTATGTAATTTTTTATCATCCTACTAATATCATCGAAAGCAATGATAAAAAGGAGGGCTGAAAGAGGTGAGCCTTGCGGCGTACCATTAGAAAGCGGGGGTGTTGAAGAAAGAAAACCATTTACGTTGACTTTGAGTTTTCTGTTTGTGAGAAAGTTAGTAATAAAACGTATCATATTCTGGCCTATTTTCTATTTTCTAAGTTGTCGAATAATAATATGGGCTCCAATTTTGTCGAAAGCTCTGTGAAAGTCCAGATATGCTTAATTAAAAACCTTTACCAAAAGGAAAAGCGAAAGTCATCCAAAATTAAATAAAATACGGGCGCAAATTCAGAAAAAAATAAATAAGTAAAACAAACTATATACAAGTAAAACAAAGTAAAAAGCGAAAAACATCAATACAGAACGTATTGGACCGCCAACATAGGAAGGAGTTACTACCAACAGGAACATACACTTCTTTTCTAAAATTTGAATCCCAAAGTCCCTGAGGAAAATCAGAGTGTGTGTATCAATTCCACCTTTAATATTTATTATTATATTATTTATGTACATATGTACCTTTGCACCAACGGTCAATACGGATACAATGGAACCGATAGAAATTAAAACCGTTTAATAAAAACGCTTAGTAAAAGCTCTAAATTGGCGGTAAATTCAAGTACCGATAGAAACCAATACGGTAAATAATATTATATACAGGTCAGGTTGGTAATAAAGTAAAATTTATTGTAGAGTAATTTATAAGCATTCCGACGTCTTTTCAGTTCTTCTGACAATGTATCAATTACTACTAAAAAAGTATTTAGTCTAAAATTTTTACGGCCATTTTTTTGTTGCATCTCTTCACCTGTATTTGTCTCGCCAGGAAGTAGCTTACGCTCTCGATTGCGTCGAAAATCTTTTTCGTATTCCTGTACGAAGGACAGTTGTGGCGTTAATGCGATCTAGTAAACATCCTCAAGAAACAGCCATGAGGGCCGTTTCAAAACGTTCCAGTTTCAAACGAATACCTCTTGCTTCGCATATAACGGTTCTCTTCTGTTATGTGTCATTTTCGATGGTGACTAGCGCTTTATGGATTTCATTCCAGGATTCGCGTAAACTTTTGCATGTGTCTGCACGAGCTGACCAACGAGTCGTTGATAGACTTTTGACGGTGAAATGGGTTTGAAGGAGTTCCCAACGCCGAGTTGTCGCTGCAAAGAAATTCAAGCCTCATGTCTGCTTTCAGCTGCACATTCACCTACTAAATTCAGCGAGTGTTCCGAACAGGGAACATAGTCGGCAAGGGGTGAAATTTCCTTTATTTTAGCTTGCAGGCCGTTTTAATTGCCTGCCATGTTAGCTGCGTTGTCATATGATTGCCCGCGGCAGTTTGAAATGTCAACTCCCAATTCAATTAAAGTTGAAGTAACAGCATCTGTCATTTGTTGTGATTTGTGGCCTGTGTTTGGAATAAACTTGAGAAACCATTCTACAGGTGATCCATTAGGCAGGACATATCTGATTACATAAGTGAGCTGGTCTACCTGAGATATATCCGGTGTCGAGTCAATGATCAGAGAAAAATATTTTTCTGTTAATATTTCCATTAGCATTGTTTCCAAAACTTTGTTTCCCATAACTCGAATGAACTCTTCGCATGTTTTTGAAGAAAGATAACTCGTTAATCCTGTGCCTGGATTTCCATAACGTGTAATGTGTTTAGCTAAGAACGTATCGGCGATAAGCTCCAAGGACATAAAATAATTTCCATTGTGGATTGATCCAAATTTTTCGTCGTGTCCTCTGAAAGGCAAACCACGTGATTCAATTGCTTTTACGCATGCAACTACTCTTTTCAGAATGTTTTTCCAGTAATTTATGGCGCGGGGTCACAGCGGCGCGACGCACCGCACGAGCTTGACTGATACGTGCGTAATAACAATAGGTTAGGTACCTAAGTACCTATTAGTGATTTAGGAAGACTATATAAGCATACGGTTAAGATACTTTGCATTTGAGTTATTTCTTGTTAATCTTGTTGTTATCAGTGATTTTTTTGGCACGATTTACCGCGCTTAATATCTGGCCGCCCTAGGCCCGGGCCTACTGGGCCTTAGGGCAAATCCGCCACTGTGAATAAAGCTTAAAAAAGAACAAATAAAAACATACATAAGTACTATATACATATCTTCAAACGGATTACACATAAAAAAGGCAAAATTATATATACATATGTACATATATTAGGGTGCTTAAAAAATTTTTTTTAATTTTTTTCCAGTCTTACCTCCTCAAATGTTAGTGATTGACAAACAACAAATCCTCCCTCAAGCCAGGCGCTGTAGCTTAACTCTAAGGGGTCGCTATTTTTTTTAGGTTTCCATACATTTAACATAGGAATTTTCGTTTTTTCATTCAAACTAAAATTTCACCAACTAATTTTCGTTTCTCAAAAATAACCATCACATATTCAGAAAGTACACTTTTCAAGCTTTACAAATTTTAGCGACAAAGTTTGTGAATAATTGGGTTCCAACGTAGTGGGAAGCCAACACTACCGCATTTAAGTTATCCTGGAGTCACTTACACTCGCGTTTGATGTTAATAGTAAAAAACATTCCTATTAACCAATAGGAAATATGTAAGTGATAATTTATTAGGTTGACCGAAAAGAAACCGGTGATTTTGCATACAAACGGCGTTGACAATTTTTTGAACGGTTTATGACTGTTATTGCATTTTTGCTTTTGTCAAATATCAGCTGGCACTTTTACCTTGCCTTAGAAAAAAAGCTCCCGTAATTCTATTTACATTTGTTTGTTTGGCGGCAATTTTAATATGGAGCCCACAAAGGAGCATTTTCGTCATATTTACTTTATAATTTCCGTAAAGGAAAAAATGCCGCTCAGGTTGCTAAAAAGTTACGTGATGTGTATGGTGACAAAGCCTTAAAAGAAACACAGTGTCAAAGTTAGTTTGTCAAATTCCGTTCAGGTCGGCCAAGTGCAGTTGATGATGACGTCATCAAGGCTTAAATCGAATCGGATCGTCATGTAACTGAGCGTGAGATTACAGAGAAGTTAAATATACCACAATCAACCATACATGATCATATACGAGGTCTTGCGATGGTAAAGAAACTAAAACTCAAAAAAATGTTTGAAAAAATCACTGGTTTCTTTTCGGTCAACCTAATATTTTTAACACAACTTTTAGTTACACTGAATGGAAACCTTAATTATATATTCGAATAAATACGTGAGGGATAGCTGTTGATGTTACGTTAGAAAGCGTTTTATTGAAAAAAGGTATCAACAGGTAAGGTGGCGTGACACTTGGGCCCGCTGACGAAAAAAATGTATTTCCAAACCGCACAGGATCGGTGTTGATCGAAGTAAGTTAGCGTAGATATCGACTCGGCGTATATGCGAATGTGGTGATGATCGAAAGTTGACGTGCGAATGTTGATGTGCGCAGAGTGTCGAACGAATTGTGTGCTATCCTGTTGTCCACCCTTTTTGTCGAGTGGGTACAGGTGTGGTGAGTTGTGTTGGTGTGGTGTGGTGATGTAAGTGTATGGTGCCATGAGATGTGGTGTATTATGCTGTCTTGCTAGGGTGCGCAAGCTTTTCCCAGGTAGAGTGGGGGGATGCTTAACTCATTTAAACAGTTTGATTATCTCAATTAGGCGATTAAATATAGTGATTTGAAATTTAGAATTTTTTCAATAAAAATAAAAAAAGTTTCTGGGAATAATAATTTTGTCGCGGGAATTTTTAAAATTTGAAAAGCCAACTTTATGAATATGTGATGGTTATTTTTGAGAAACGAAAATTAGTTGGTGAAATTTTAGTTTGAATGAAAAAACGAAAATTCCTATGTTAAATGTATGGGAACCTAAAAAAAAAATAGCGACCCCTTAGAGTTAAGCTACAGCGCCTGGCTTGAGGGAGGATTTGTTGTTTGTCAATCACTAACATTTGAGGAGGTAAGACTGGAAAAAATTAAAAAAAAATTTTTGAAGCACCCTAACATACGTATACATAACAGGGGGCGCAAAAATTACTTTCCGAAGTTTTTTGGACAATGAACAACTCTTTTAAAAATGAAAAACTTTGATTCTGCTTGTGGATTATTTTTATTCGGTTTTTTTAATTTTTTTACATCAAGTCGAAAATATGATATCATGTAAATGGCCGCCGCCACAGTTGATTGTCATTTGAGCCTTTTTTATGGCATTTTCCATCACTTTGGCCAGTACTTCCGACGATAGGTCCTCACATTCTTGACGGATATTGCCTTTAAGAGCTTCAAGAGCCTGAGGCTTGTTGACATAAATCTACGACTTCAAAATGCCCCACAAAAAGAAGTCTGGAGCGGTCAAATCAGGCGATCTTACTGGCCAGTGCAAATCGCCAAAACGGGAGATTAGGCGCCCGGGAAATGCCACCTTCAGCATATCGGTTGTGGCACGCAGTGTAGCGTACCATTGTTTATATACGTGTATTTCGCATGTTTTACTACACAAATGTCAAAACAGAACTCACATTAGAGGTCAATTGCAAAAAAATCCGAAAAATGGTTCCAACAATTTGTAGATCGTAAAATTGTCTACAAAAAAGACCTCAACACTTTTTCTTCTACGGTGCACTATTCTCGAATTATGGCTATTTTAAACATAGAAAATACGAATATGCACTCATACGTGGCCAGTATGCATCACCGGGTTAAACATTTGAACAAAAAACATTAGAACATAGTTTTGTTTGCGCCATTCACACAGATACGTGAGAAATATACAATTCTAAGTGAGTCCTAATTCATTTGGGCGATTGGCCTTGAGAAACATCTACCTACGACTTTCCATTTTTCGGGTCGAAACCGGCGTATACCTGCTTTTCCCGAAGAACATAGCTTTAGTAAATGCATGTTTTTGAACGGTTTTTCGTAGTGAATAGACGTGTTTGTGTATTATATTCTCTTTTTTAACGGTGCCGTTAAAGATTTTTGTAAAAATGTCAGAAGTTTGCGTTATTTGCAAAGAATCTTTGACTGAAAGTGAAATTGTGGTTGTTGATCGTGGGCTAAAGACTAATAATGGATTCAAGTACTGAAAGGAGTGAAGGATTAGGTGAGTATGTGAAGGACAAAACATTTGTAACGATACATAAGCAGTGCCGTAAAGCATACACCCGGAAGAGCAGAATCGCTGCAGCTAAAAGACAGCGTGAGGCGGAGATAGCTACCACATCTGGGATTAGTCCTTCTCATACTAGAGCACGTGGTAATGAATCGTCTTTTAATTTCAAGAAATACTGTTTGTTCTGTGGCAATGAAGCAGATAAAACGGCTGAAATGAAAAAAGCTCTGCATCTTCGACCAAGACTGTCTCAAGTTTCAACCCTTCACCTCAATAAAACCACCTTGAAGGAAGCTCCGACTCGTTCTGATGAGTTAGCAAGAAGTATCATTGCCTGCATGCAGTATGAATATGACTTAGTTGTTGCTGAGGCTCAGTAACGCAGTGATTGTTACACTTTGTTTCTGAAAACCATTAGTAGAGATAAAATAAGCCGTCCTGAAAGTGATTCTATTACTTCAGCGACATAAAAATATTTGCATTTATTGAAAATCATGATGACTGTCAATTTACAATACAAGAATTGAAAGATATTTGGAAAGAACCATCGATCAATAATAGAGCAATTAAGTCAAAACTCAAGTTAAAGTATGGTAATAGAATAATTATAACTGAGAAATTGGGAAGTTCAACATTAATTTGCTTCATCGACAAACTCTCAGCAAAGCTTGGTATGAGAATAAAAAGAAAAATGAAAAGGAAGAGCGGTTAAGAATACTTGAAGCAGCTGCAGCAGTCGTTCGAGAAGATATTCAGTCGATAGTGTTGTGTGGGATCGAGAGAACACATTTGAGGATATTTTGGACAAATATCTTCAGTATGTTCGTAGACACTTTAGTCACACCGTTATTATAATATTTGACGGTTACATTGATTATACAAAAAAAGACGACGTTGTTCTCGTCAAGCTAAACAAACATCTTCATCGTCGGATATCGTTTTGGATCGAGCAATGACTGTTCCGACAAACCAACAGCAGTTTCTTGCTAATACTCACAATAAATCTTGTTTGATTAAGATGTTTTTTTAAGAATTTGCAGTTGTCAATATTGTTCTGAAACAAGCTCAAAGTGATGCTGATGTCTTCATTATTGAAACCGCAATTGAACAGTTCAGTCCCACCAATTCAACTATCGTTGTTGGAGAAGATGTAGATTTGTTAATAATATTAACTGCACGAACACCTATTGATAAGATCATTTACTTTTTAAAACCTGTGAGAGCTCAAGCTCAAACAAATATATATTCTTCACAATGTTTAACTGCATATCCAAAATCTCAGCCTCATACATTTTTCCTTCATGCGATAACTGGCTGCGATACGACATCAGCGATTTTCAATTGAATCAAAAATACAGTATTCAAATTGTTTGAAAAACGTGAAGACGCAAAAGTATTTACAAATATTAACGCGTCAGCAGATATTATTCTCACCAATGGAATTCGTGTTCTCCTTGCTATGTATGGAGTTAAAAAAAAAAATGGAATCGATAGACAAGTATAGATATTTGAGTTTCGTGCAAAATACAAGAAACAATAAGAGAGTGCAGTTATCTTGTCTCCCTCCAACATCTGCTTCTGCTTATCAACACTTGTTTCGTGTGTTCTACCAAGTGCAAGTTTGGCTAGGCAATGATCTAAATCCTGAAGGTTGGAGTTGGAAATCGATGAATAATAGTTTGAAGCCAGTCCAGACTTTACTGCCACCTGCTCCAGAAAAATTACAATTTTTTGTAATTGCAAAAAGGCCTGCACAAACAATTGCGGGTGCAGAAAAGTTGGATTGTATTGTTCATTGGTATGTACCTATTGTCAAGGCCAATTTTGCATGAACATTGAATCAAATGCAACAGATGAAGTTTGATTTTTTTGTAATTGATGAGCATATAACTGATATATATCTCTTCTTCTAGCAGTCGACACAAATCGAGCAAGAGGAAGAAGACAGTGATGAGGAAGAAACCAGTGACTTGAAGAATCTGATAATAAATAGTGATGTAATTTTCTTGCTGCTAAAAATTTCATTAATTTTAAATAAAAAATAAAATTTCATGAATAAAATAGTGTTCGATTACATTCTTTAGATTAAAATATATTGTGGAGTATTCCTACTGGGGAAACCACGTTAAAAAAAGCGCCGTCCAGCTTGTTGGGAATTAATGCAAGCTGGAATGTCTGTTTTGACTAGACTACAATATCCTTTATTGACCTCGTTTCAGTGCGCGCTGATACAAGGGCATACGAATAAATCCGTAAAAAATGTAAAAAAAAGGAAAACCGAAGTGAATACAAATGCGATCAATAAAAATCATAGACACGTTCTTAAATTACTTATCGGAAAGAAGAACTCTTATTTATTAAAAAGAGTTTTCGGTACCTATATCTATTATAATAAAATATATATATATTTTACTAATTTAAATTTTCTGAATGAGCACAGATTCAAAAGAATCTAAAGCAGAATTCTTAAGAATTCCAAAAATGATTACTGACGACAAAAGTCCATGTACACCAGCAGAAGCTACACGCTCAAAGCAAGGTGCTACAAAACAAAAGAGGGGGAAAGACATTTCGTATAGTAAATTCATTTCTGAGAGTGACAGCTTAATTAGATACTGCCCTCGATTTGCATCTTCACCGATTCAGGACAACTCTGAATCGGTACTAGAAAAAAATAAATATATTGACAATTTGTGGCTGCATACGACGCAATAGCAGAACCATGATTCAGATCTACCTAAACATTTCAAATCCTAGGCTTACGCCAAATGCTGCTTAGACCAGTATGAAGACACAAAAGCAATGATATCAGAACAATTGAAACATATAAAGTCAATTGCACCTACTCCGCACGGTAGAGTAGAGTTACCATAATTACAAGCCCAAGAGGCAAGTTCAGGCATTTATCTCAAAGTGCCAGCGGTGTGATACGGAAATATTTCATGGAGGTTATGAACAATGGCAGTCCTTCTGGCACATGTTTACAGCCGTTTTCATAAACCATCCGAAATTATCACAAGCGCAAAAATTGTATCACCTCCGATATAAAACTCAAAGTCAAGCAGGCGTAATTGTCAAACAGTTCGCATTAAATGACTACAATTTCAAATTGGCTTGGGAAGCTCTAAAAGAACCATACGAGAATAAAAGAATATTGGTCGACAAACATGTGACCATACAAGTACTAATGAATTTAGCAAAAAATCAGAACAATTGAAGAATTCATAAAACTTCAATCCACTGTTTCAAATTGTTTGTCGTTTCTATCGACACAAAATATTACCGCAACTTAACCACAGGCTTCCAAGCTATCATATAGCTAACAAACTTTGGCAAAAGGTTACGCACCTAAAGATAGCAGATCCCAACTGCAACACCCCCGTACAAATAGACCTTCTATTAGGAATCGACCTTATATCGCAAATTATACCAGAAGATCAGTATTGTGAAGACTTTTACAAAGTCACGACTACTCGATCAGATAATGATCGGTATGCCGTACGACTACCACTAAAACTCACTCACTCTAGCACCTCTGCAATACAGTGGTTTCTAAGTATCGAAAAAAACATACTTAGAAAAGGTGAGCTCAAACAAGATAATGATGGCGTCTTAGAAACATATCTCCATTTAGACCACATGGAGGAAATAAGCCCATGCGAAAAAATCATAAAAAATTTCAAACATTGTTATAAAATCAAACATTACTCATTCTACTTGCCACATCATGCAGTATCAAAGCCTGACAAAAAAATAACCAAAGTTTTTTGTCTTCAATGCCTCAAGATCCACTAGTTCGGGGAATTACCTAAGTGATAATCTATTTACGGGACCCACACTCCAACCAGACTTAATGCTCCTCATAATAAATTGGCGTATAAACAAATACGTACAAAATGTATCGACAAATAGACGTTCATAGAGATGATGAAGATTTTCAGCGAATTATTTTCCGAAAATCGCCAAATAATTCGAAATTAAAAACAGTTACTTTTGAACGTTGCAATTTCGCCCTACCTTTCACCACTACAAGCGCGATTTCGTTGGGGCTTTTATGATAAAGGCGTCCATGCTAAGGTCTCCTATCCCCATGAAAGGTTATGTGGCTGTTTTTGTCTGTTTCACGACAAAAGCAGTACACTTTGAGCTATTTACGAATCTGACGACGGAAGCTTTTCTTGCGGCTTTTGCTCGCTTCGTCGGACGACAAGTCTTTCCATCAAAAATCATGAGCGATAATGGCAAAACATTTATCGGAGCTCAATGAGCTACCGAAAGACAGTTTGTGGACTACATAAAACAAGTCTCACCTGACATTGTCCAAACGCTCCCCTCAAGGTATCAATTGGCAGTTTATTCCCCCAGGCGCTCGTGATATGGGTGGTTGATGGGAATCAACTGTAAAAATCTTCAAATCTCATTTTAAAAAGATAGCTGGCAACCACAAATTAAATTATGAAGAACTCACGACATTGTTAACTAGAATTGAAGCCGTTCTTAACTCATGGGCTCTCGCTGCACTCTCGCAAGATCCCTCAGGCTTTACTGCCCTCACGCCAGGGCATTTTCTAAAAGGAGCGCCCATTCTGGCCACACTTGTGCCAGGCGTGGAGTCGCTTTTCTTATTAAACCGTTCGGAAAGGACTTAAATTGATTATTTAAAGGAATCCACAGAAGATATCGATGGAAAACAACAGAAAATGCGCCTCAGCTTGGAGATTATGTCTTGTCTCCCCCCAACGCCATATTCGCGTAGTCGATCTCCGTACACATCGGGAACGCTAACAAGACCGCTCGTTAAATTATGCTTTTGCCAACCGCCGATAAAATCGAAACGTAAATAAAACGGCACTAGCAATAAAGACAAAAAAAGTCGATCCACATGACGACTCACTCGTGCCACATTACGTGGCACCAATGCCCATATGGGTATATACATATAGACATTATATGATAATTTTTTTTTTTTTTTTTTTATTTTATAAAAGCTTACATAATAATACAATTATTATACAAACTTAAGAAAATACGCAGCACTAGCATCATGGGCTATCGGCCGAATATGATAATTAAAATAATACTTCTCAACAGATCATTATAGATATCGAGATGCCAATTGTACCTACGTCCACTCTGCGTTCGGCCGTTACTGTTTTGCGCTCTAAAGCTACCCCACTAACAGCGTCGCAAACAACGATCGCTACCGCAGCCTACCGAAAAGTTCCACCGGCTACGCGTAGTGACACGCAAGCACTAGCTCCGGAACCACCACAACTTCAATGCGCGCTATGTCGCCGCCGACATCGGTTGCCACACTGTGGCATCTTCAAGGGGATTACACCTCTGCAACGCCAGCAGGTCGCCCAGGTACACGGCCATTGCCTGAATTGTCTGGCGCCTACCCATCTTATGGGTCGAATTTACCACCGGATATCAGTGCCAGGTATGCATGCGTCTTCATCATACGATGCTACACCGCACTGCCGGACCCGACATCGAGCGTCATTATGCCCCTCGCAGCCATACTGCCAGCCGATGACCCCCGCGACCGCAAACTCGAAGGCCAGCATTATTCTCGGACGAGTACCGCTTCTGGCGTCATCGTCCTGCAACCCCGAACCGGAGGCGCCACCCTAGGCCGCAAGCCCGCCTTACAACAGACCTCAAAAACGTTGTATCAACTCTACAACAACTTCAGAGGATACTAGGCTAAATACTCGCCTAGGGTTCCATGAATTTGGTAATGACTGTGTGTTGCGAATGCTGCTCAAGCAAGGGAAACTATCGTATACATTATACACTAATTGGATCGATGGTAAAAACGGGCGATTCCGCCAATAAAAGCTGCCCGCTTCCGCTACCGCTGTGCTTTTAAACAGTTTGTTCTTGTATGAAGTTATTAAAACAAAAACCTAATACTAAAACACTTTGCTGCAAGGTTTATTTAATGAGGTTTGCTTTCAGACATCACCTAATTGTAAGGAAATTATAAGCCTTTGAATTGACGTCAGCAAAGGGTAAACCTCACAAAATTCATGAATCTCAAAATAGTGAAAGTTGTTACGATATTTGTAAGGTCCTAAAAATAGGGATAATAATTGAAAGGGGAATACGTTTACTATATTTTAACGTTTTGCTCGTAACAAAACAGATACTTAGATTTAGTTTGTGCTTTTTCGCAGTATACATTCGTAAGTACATATTAATTTGTAAGTGCTGGTTTAAAGAAGCGGCCAAGACTTGTTTGTTCCTTTTCTTTTGTGTAATAGCTCCTGACAACTTTTGTGCGCATATTGTCTAAAAAGTGCTCACTGACGACCAAAAATTGCGGCAAGTGGAAGTGCGCCAAGAAAATTTGAACATTTGTAAAAATGACATCCCAATGCTTCCGCAGCCACCCTACAGCCCCAGGTTGTGCGCTGGGTTTGGGACCCGCCACGTAAAACACCGCCCGAATGAAAAGCCTCGGATGAGAGACCACTTTTGATGGCGACCATGGCAAACGCATTAAGGATTACAATTTATTGGCATGCATCTGGAATGTCCGATCCCTTAGTTGGGAAGCTGCCTCTGCCCAGCTGGTCCTCGTAAAAATAAAAAGTGCGATGGACGACGATTAGGTAATTGTAGCATTTACTACAGTGGCCATATAAAGAAGCGCAAACTCAAAGCTGCTGAATGGCAGTGAAAACATAACACCTGGAAATGGTGAAAACGATTCCCCATGCTGGTGGAGCAGATGCTCCATTGTCCGACCATGAAGAAGTTCGAAAAGCATTTACTAGCCTAAACAAGAACAAAGCGGCGGGGACCGATGGATTGCCGATCAAGCTATTCAAAAACGGTTGAGAAGAACTTATGAAGGCAAGCATCAGCTTCTTTGTAGAATATGGTCGGACGAAATCATGCCCTATGATTCGAATTTTAGTGTGCTCTGTACAATCCACAAAACGGGAGACCCAACAATCTGCACGAACTACCGTGGGATAAGACATAGCAAATAAGGTTCTATCGAGCGTAATCTGTGTAAGATTAAAGCTTACTGTCAACAAATTGATTTGACCTTATTTTAACCACAAGCATCACGATACTCCCCGAGGGGTCTGTCCACATGAGCACGTTGGAGCGAACTCCAAGGGCTCCTGCCCCGTGGTACCAGAATTAAGTTTCCGGTTAGACAATGTAGCCGACACTACTACCAGTTGAGCTTTCATACTGTTCTGGACTGGTAACCAGGTGTTGGATTCCATTCGAACTTTACACGCACTCACTATTCACACAATAAGCTAACTCTAAATATCAGTAAAACGCCTTTGCCACCTAAACAATTCACGCGCAAACCACCCTAACTCTTCGGTATTCCGACTAGTGGAGATTACATAGCTAACAACTAATCGTCCATCATTCCAGCTAATCCCCATACCTCCCAGATCCCTAATGTCCGAGTAAATTGGATATTCTGCAATTATATGCACCCAGTCCTCTACCGCCGCCCCATAAAAATAACCCGACCTATAATAGGGATGCCTTTGATGCAAAAATACATTCAGAGGCCCATGTACTCATAAGTCACTCGACAGTTAGGACTATTGTCCCAGCGGTCTTGGCACCTACACCTCACCCTATTATCTAGAGCCTCCTGCTCCATAGAAATACCTAACTATCCACATCATCATCGGAAATCCAGTCATTCCGCGGCAATGACACCCTCAAGAACTTTCTTAACCTGAATGCAGCACCACGGTAGGTGACAATCAGGTCAAGAAGGGGTGCACCTAACAGAACTTGCATAGCATCCGTTGAGACGGTGTGACGTACAGACAAGCTTCATACAACGCTGTTTTGAGAGGATTTTTTGACACACCACCATACAGCGACTCCATAAGTGGCACAAGCAACGAAATATGCCCAGACCCCAATCACTCCGCTAAATGCGTCGTATTTTGCCACACTCTTTCACTCATGGTCAGCCCCAGGTATTTGGCTTGGGTCACATACACTATGCAAAAAAAAATCTGGGTACATGCTTATATCTTATTTTCTTTTGTTAAAAATAACTTGTACGAGTACATATGTATATATACATATGTATTATATTTCAAAGGATTAACAAATTTAATGCATTATTGCTAGTCTATTGTATAATCTCATAGCGTTTAAACCATTACTGCCTGCATATAGATTCCGCCGTACGATTTTTTCGAAATTTTATGGGGAAGTTTATGTAGATCATAGAAGTTGCTCTGCGAAATTTTAGGATTGTAACTTTCTGCATACCTGAGATATGCGATGGGTTATAAAATACCCAATGGGCTATTAAGGGTTCTAAGTGCACCTGAAATGTAAAACTTGTATGTGACGACCTGTTGATCGGCTGTTCGTCATGTGTCGATCAAAATCAACTGTGTTACGAAGTAGATGCAAGTGAAATTGCAATTGTGAAATAGTGCAGGTGTTGAAATTGTGAATCATTTTTTGGTTTTTTTGACCACTTGAACTTTGACCTTGAAAATGGGCACTTATTATTCGAAATTTTGTCCTGTCTTATAAGGAGAGTATATTATTTTATATTTCTAAATATATCTAAATACTTGCGAAATATGAATCTTCGCGTGAACGCTGTTGCGTGGGTATTTAAATACCCATCGGCCAGAAACGTAATAACAAAGTGTAAAAGTAGCAGTAAGTTATAGTTTTAATTCTTTTTTGTAAGATTTTTGTTTCTATTTAAAAGATGTTTGTTTATTTCACTTCAAAATTAAATTCAATATACACTATGTCTCCTAAAAAAGAAATAAGCTCCTCTGAAAAAGAAATAATTGTTAAACTTCATGAAGAAGAAAAACCATACCGTGAAATCGGTCGGTCGGTGATAAGAAATTACATAGATACGTGCGTTTTTGTATCTAGGCACCGATCCGGGCGGCCAAAAATAAGCAAAACCCAAGACTTACTGCATCAAAAATTGCTGAAAATGTTAAAGAAAATTTAAAAAAAAGTCCTCTGCACTGTCACAATTCGTAAAATTTTAAAGAGAGCAGGGTATAATGGTCGCGTTGCACGCAAGAAAGTGAATAGGCAAAAGCGTAATGCTTTCGCAAAAGAGCACCTGAGCAAGCCCAGGGAGTTTTGGCAGAAAAATCCGCCAACGCACAATTACATCAAAAGCTATGCTCAAGGATATACTGCACGAGGTATGAGCTAAAATCTCTTCCACAGAAACCTCAAAGCCAAAACGCCTGACAGAAGTTTTAAAATGTATTGGATACCCAACTTCCTATTAAATTTTAAGAGGAACTCGGAAACAGAATATCTTTAGTCGAATTATGTACCTTGTATGCAGAGTTTTTCCAATGATTTTCAAGTCGTAACGTACAGACGGTTTTTTTGTTGAAAAGTTATTGTTGGAAAATAATTCAGTTTTGCTTTCATAAAATTACACTTTTAATATCCTTTAATGAAAATGAAATAAATTTAATTTCACAAAAAGTATTTAAAAGCCTTTTTTCACTGAGTTACTTTGGTTGGTACCGTGTACGCAGACTTTTTCTGCCTAGTCTACCTAATGCTGAACCCGTTCACCTGGATAATAGGTGGACGAACCGGCCACGATAAGAACGAGAATCGCTTCTGAGCTTTTCAAGGGCCTTCAGGGGAGGAACACCCCTGGGACTTTTCCACTCGCGTGGGAAGTAGCTCTCCCAGACGTGCTTATTGTAAATGACCTCCAGGTATTTCGGGATGAGCATCCACCAACTTTTGCACATCTCTCCGTTCAAACCATCAAAACTTGAGACCCGTTTAGACCTAATCACGCCAAAGGCGTACCCCAACTCCCCATCAGCTAATGGAGGGACAGATACAGAACTACGTAATCGTATTTGGGTTCACTCACAACTATTTCGGCATTAGTCCTAACAACCCCCAGGAAGACCCCGAACCACACCAATAGTGGCATAGGCCTCCTGGAGCAAGGCAATACCACGCCCACCCTCAACCATGCAACCCCCCAACTCACACATTACGGCATAAGAGCCCAGTCAGTTTAACTGGATAATCTTCCCATCTGTCTCTGCCGAGGGCATGCTCAACAAAGCCATAGTATACCCATAGGGCAGACAGCTGTAGACCCTAGCTGGTCTACCCTTAAATGCGCAGTTGCAGCAATGGGATGCATTGGCGCTACCTTCACTCAGGCACTCTATGGTCGAGACCCATACACCGGAAGCAGCCAGCGACGGCGCTATTCGGTCGCACCCGGAAGGAGAACCACTTAATGTAGCACCTACCTGGCTCCAAGAGGGCGGACATTACTTTTCCTGTACCCTCGAGGACGACATTGGTGCTACCATCAGAGGTCACTTTCCAGGGTCCAGGACCATCCTCACCTCAGACCTCTGGGACGGCGGGCTAAAGTCATGGAAGTTCAGACAGAGTAGCTCTTCTACGAAATCACATGGGAGACCTCCGTATGGACCCCCTGGACTACAACCCGAGAACCCAATTTCCGGTTGACAGTCACGCCCAACCTCACCTCCCCGAACTTTGCGTTGGTCGCCACCGTTTTCCTCTCCAAAATGGAGGGAATCCGGATAACCGCTCCACCACCCTTAAGAGGCCGTACTTTATGGATCCTCACTCCTAGTGAAGGACCAACCTCTTTAATCACTTTTTTTATAATTTCCTTACAGGAAGTTTGCAGGCCCCTTACTCCTGACCACAACCGCTCTAGTCTCCACAGGATTCTGCGTCACCAGTGTAATCGCTTCCAGCACAGGTGCTGTAGGCGCAGGAATTGGTACTGACGGAGCCGGTATTGACCTGCTCGGCGGCGAGGAGTGCCCCCACAACTTGCTCTAAGGACGTCCACCTCTTCGCAAAGATGGGCATTTTCGGTTATTACCATCATCAGGAGTGCCTCGTACTTTGAGGCAAGTTTCGCGGTTTCTTTCTTGAAATTCTTCGCGGCGAACAAACACCCATTAAGATCGTCCCACTTACTGGTACTCGCATCGCTACCGCCAGCTTTCTTCCAGCCCACGTTTACAACCTTGACGCGCACCTTTCCCCCCCCCCCTATTTGCGGGGTAAGCTGCCACTCCCTCCCTCTTCTCCACGCTCCTTACGAGGAGACCCCATACGCACCTTATGCGGCGGATTATCCGCTTCCAGCAAGGGTCTTAATACTTCTTCGGCATGGAGAGGGCATTCCACTCACCGACTCCCTTCCAGGCAGATTGATGCGCCGGCGTGTGGGCGCACTGATGAATGGTTGATTACTGCCTGATCTCCGGGGCACGTGGCACAACCCAATCAATCTATAAAACTGAACAGCAAAATTTGTGCAATCCTGTCCAGATCCCACTGCCACAGAAACAACTGAACGCCAGATGCTCAGCACAGTACCCCTGCTTGGCAGTCCAGTCAGCAGAATTGCCAACAACACGTTGCTGAACTGGAACCGTGCAGAGTCTCCGCCAACAACAACAACGTGGATGACCACGTTGCCCGAATAATACCTACGAAAAGAAAACTCTCGGAAAATCGCAACGAATGAGTCAATAGATAAACTGGAATCGAAAGAATTTGATTAATGAGAGAAAACAATGTTATAGAAACTGATTATACTACTATTACTTTTATTGTAAAAACTGCCATCTGGAAATTACAAGTTTGCACATTGCAAAATTCTTCTTCTTAATTGGAGTAGACACCGCTTACGCGATTATAGTCGAGTTAACAACAGCTCACCAGTCGTTTCTTCTTTTCGCTATGTGGCGCCAATTGGATATTCCAAGCGAAGCTAGATCCTTCTCCACTTGGTCCTTCCAACGGAGTGGAGGTCTTCCTCTTCCTCTGCTTCCCCCGGCGGGTACTGCGTCGAATACTTTCAGAGCTGGAGCGCTTTCGTCCATCCGGACAACATGATCCAGCCAGCGTAGCCGCTGTCTTTTAATTCGCTGAACTATGTCAATGTCGTCGTATATCTCGTACAGCTCATCGTTCCATCGAATGCGACATTTCGCAGAACCTTTCTCTCGAAAACTCGTAACGTCGACTCATCGGTTGCTGTCATCGTCCAAGCCTCTGCACCATATAGCAGGACGGGAATTATGAGTGACTTATAGAGTTTGGTTTTTGTTCGTCGAGAGAGAAATTTACTTTTCAATTGCCTACTCAGTCCGAAGTAGCACCTGTTGGCAAGAGCAATCCTGCGTTGGATTTCTAGGCTGACATTGTTGGTGGTGTTAATACTAGTTCCTAAATAGACGAAATTATCTACAACTTCAAAGTTATGACTGTCAATAGTGACGTGAGAGCCTAGTCACGAGTGCGACGACTGTTTGTTTGATGACAGGAGATATTTCGTCTTGCCCTCGTTCACTGCCAGACCCATTTTCTGTGCTTCCTTATCCAGTCTGGAGAAAGCAGAACTAACGGCGCGGGTGCTGAGGCCGATGATATCAATATCGTCGGCATACGCCAGCATCTGTACACTCTTATAGAAGATGGTACCTTCTCTATTTAGTTCTGCAGCTGGAACTATTTTCTCCAGAAGCAGGTTGAAGAAGTCGCACGATAGGGAGTCACCTTGTCTGAAACCTCGTTTGGTATCGAATGACTTGGAGAGGTACTTCCCGATCTTGACGGATCAGCCGCTTTAGTTTTGCGGGGATACCAAATTCAGACATCGCGGCATAAAGGCAGCTCCTTTTCGTGCTGTCGAAAGCAGCTTTGAAATCGACGAAGAGGTGGTGTGTGTCGATTCTCCTTTCACAGGTCTTTTCCAAGATTTGGCGCATGGTGAATATCTGGTCGGTTGTTGGTTTGCCAGGTCTAAAGCCACACTGATAAGGTCCAATCAGTTTGTTGACGGTGGGCTTTAATCTTTCACACAATATGCTCGATAGAACCTTATATGCGACTGAATATTCCACGCACTCACCTTTTTTTCTTTTCGCACTACAAATTTAGATATGGTTTTGTTACTTTCCGCGCACTCACCTTCTCGGTTACCACGACAGCCTTTTCCAAATGAAAAGCAACGAATTTCTTCAGCTAGATGTATGTATAGATGTGTAAACGGGTGTATTTAATGCAGTTTTGTGTGAGTTGATGTATATATATAAATTATTGGTAAAAAAGGTGATATAAAAAATTATTATTATAAATTTCCGGGACGATATTCGCACACGCGTAGAAGTCGCTGCAAGAGATCGAAAACGAAGTGAGAAGTCGATCTCCGTGTTGGTTCCTTTTTTCCCTTTGGTGTGTGGGATCAGCTGGTGTGATGTGGTTGGTTGGTGTACGTGTATGTGGATGTCGATGTGTGGTGCTCTCATGTGTAGTGTGGAATGTGGGTTGTAAGCCCTAATGATTTGTGAAGTGAGTATGGTGAAGGTGCGTGTCAGTGTTGTGAGGTTGAGTTGATGTGGGGTGATAGTGTGGTGTTTGTCTGGATGTCCGGGGGAGGATGCTCATTTATACATCCTGGCCCCCCTAGGCGAGTTAGCCTAGTAGCCTCTGAAGTTGTTGGAGTGTTGCAACAACGTTGCTGAGGCCTGTCTTACGACGGGCTTGGGGCCTAGGATGGCGCCTCCGATGCGGGGTGGTATGATGACTCCTCCGAAGGGAAGGCTTGCCTTCGCGGTTGCGGTCGCGGGAGTCGTTGGCTTGCAGTACGTCCGCGAGGGGCATGATTACGCTCGACGTCGAGTCCGGCGCTGCGGTACAGCATCGTATGATGATGCCGCATGCATACCCGGCACTGATACCTAGTCGTGCATTCGCGCGTGAGATGGGTAGGCGCCAGGCAATTCAGGCAATGGCCGTGTGCCTGTGTAATCTACTGGCGTTGCAAGGGCGTCATCCCCTTGAAGATGCCACAATGTGGCAACCGATCTGTTAAGAAAATAGTATTTTTAATTGTCATATATATGTATATGTGTATACAATCATATGGCCGGTGGTGCCACGTAAGGTGGCACGAGTGAGTCGTCGTATGGATCGAACTTGATTTGTTTTTGTCTTTTGCTAGTGTTTATTACTAGTTTATGAGTTTGCTATTATTTATTCTGTCTCTTTTGTTTATTAATTATTATTACGTTATTTTCGGTTTACTTTTCGGTCTTATCGCTGGTTGGTAAAAAGCATAGCTTAACGAGCGGCCTGGTTAGTGTTCCCGTTTGTGTACGGAGATCGACTACGCGAATATGAGCCGTCGGAGCCGTAGTAGAGCTTCTCTATGCGGCCAAGCCGCCATTCAGTTTAGGGGAGACAATCGTCATTGATTAAGACACAATCTTAAACCTTGGGCGCATTTTCGGTGATTTTCCATCGGTACCTTCTGTGGAGGTCCTTTAAGTAATCATCTTTCCATCGGCGACTGAAGTAACGATGAAGAATTTTTAATTCTTTCCCAACGATTTAATAAGGAAAGCGACTCCACGCCTGTCTCAGGTGTGGCCAGAATGGGCGCTCCTTTAAGAAAATGCCCTGGTGTGAGGGCAGGATCTTGCCCTGAGGTATCTTGCGAGAGTGCAGCGAGAGGCCGAGAATTAAGAACGGCTTCAATTCTAATTAAGAGGGTCGTGAATTCTTCGTAATTAAATTTCTGGTTGCCAGCTATCTTTTTAAAATGAGATTTGAAGCTTTTTACGGCAGATTCCCATAAGCCACCCATATGTGGAGCGCTTGGAGGGATAAACTGCCAATTGATACCTTGGGGAGCATATTTTTGTACCATGTCCGGTGAGACTTGTTTCATAAAATCGACAAATTGTTTTTCTGTGGCTCTTTGAGCTCCGATAAATGTTTTACCATTATCGCTCATGATTTTTGATGGAAAGCCTCGTCGTCCGACGAAACGAGCAAAAGCCGCAAGAAAAGCCTCCGCCGTCAGATTCGTACATAGCTCAAGGTGTACTGCTTTTGTCGTGAAACAGACAAAAACAGCCACATAACCTTTCATGAGGGTAGGAGACCTTAGCATGGATGCCTTTATCATAAAAGGCCCAGCAAAATCTACACTTGTAGTGGTGAAAGACAGAGCAAAATTGCAGCGTTCAGGTGGAAGTGCTGCCATAATCTGCGATCGCATTTTCTGCTTATGCATAGTGCAGATTTTGCACATGAAAATGCACTTCTTTATTTGGGGCTTCAGTCGGGGTATGTACAGCTCTTGGCGGACCATATGTTGCATGAGGCGATGTTCGGCGTGGAGCATTAGTATGTGGATATATCCAATAAATAAAGTGAGAAACGGACACCTCTCTGGTATGATTATAGGGTGGCGTTCATTGTACGTTAGGATTGAATTAGCAATCCGACCATTCGCACGAAGTAAACCCTTCGTATCTAGAAATGGGTTTAGAACTAAGAGTGAGCTCTTTTTATTAAGAGGCTTCGATTCCCTTAGTAATTCAATGTCGCGGCTGAAGTAGCGCGTTTGGATTGATGCGATGAGAGCGACCTTTGCTATTTGTAAGTCTTGGTGCGTCAATTTATCGCAATGGAGATAAGTTGCTCCTTTAACTTTAAGTTTAAGCCGCTCTAGAAACTTGAGCATATAGGCAACTACCCGGAGGGCTCGGGGGAAAGATGATAATCGTTCAAGGATGTCAGTGTCATCCAGTGTTGCATGATACATGATGGGCGATTGTGGCCAAGAATCGGGAGATTCTGTTAACCATCGCGAGCCACTCCACCTGAGGGTGGAGGTGGCGAGATGCAGAGGTTTGCATCCTCTTGTACCTAGATTAGCAGGATTGTAAGCACTGGCTACGTGACGCCAAGTGACTGATCCTACTAAGTCAAGTATTTCAAATGTTCGGTTAGAAATATAAGTTTTCCACGCATGTGGTGGTTTTTCTAACCAGGCTAGAACTATATCGGAATCGGACCATAAATGTAATCTATATTTCGCCATATTTAAGTGGGTCTGCACCATTGAAGCTAGCTTTGCTAGTAGCAGAGCGCCACAGAGTTCAAGTCGTGGGAGACTTACGTTTTCAGAGGCGCAACTTTTGCCTTTGCCGCTAATAAGTGGCTTGTAGTTGCGACATGGCTTTGTGTACGCACATATATAGTGGCACAATATGCCTTTTCAGAGGCGTCGCAGAAGCCGTGTAGTTCCACTTTGTATTCGGGGGAATAGTTTACCCACCGTGGAATTTGTATCTTCGAGATGTCGTTCAAATTATTAGCGAACTGGGACCATTTTTCTAAGCGAAGAGGTTTCACTTGTTCGTCCCAGTCGGTTCCGTCTAGCCATAATTCTTGGATCAGGATTTTCGCTTGTATCATAATTTGCGAAAGCCATCCTGCGGGGTCAAAAAGTTTTGCCACCGAGGAGAGAATTTGGCGTTTTGTAATAGCCGATAATCCGGATATGGACTCAGTGGTGTATGAAAACTGGTCCGATATCGCATTCCATTGGATGCCTAGTGTTTTTGTTGTACTTTCCTTTTCAAATATAAGGAAATTAGTATCCAACAAATGGTCTTTAGGAATATTTTTTAAAATATTTGGGTGATTGGCTGTAATCTTTTTTAAAGGAAACCCTGCGGTATTGAGGGCATTTATTACCTGTGATAAGGTCTCGTATGCTTGTGGAAGACTGTGCCTTCCAAACAGGATATCGTCTACATACGTTTGCGTTTTTATACTCTCGCAACAATGTTGCTAACGAGTGTATTATAGTTTTGTTCACATAACGGTTGTTTGTAAGTCCTAAAACTAAAAGAGTCAGATATAGGGTTATATATACCAAAGTGATCAGGGTGACGAGTAGAGTCGAAATCCGGATGTCTGTCTGTCCGTCCGTCCGTGCAAGCTGTAACTTGAGTAAAAATTGAGATATCATGATGAAACTTGGTACACGTATTCCTTGGCTCCATAAGAAGGTTAAGTTCGAAGATGGGCAAAATCGGCCTACTGCCACGCCCACAAAATGGCGGAAACCGAAAACCTATAAAGTGTCATAACTAAGCCATAAATAAAGATATTAAAGTGAAATTTGGCACAAGGGATCGCATTAGGGAGGGGCATATTTGGACTTAATTTTTTTGGGCGTGGCCCCGCCCCCTACTAAGTTTTTTGTACATATCTCGGAAACTACTATAGCTATGTTAACCAAACTCTACACAGTCGTTTTCTTCAGGCATTTCCATATACAGTTCAAAAATGGAAGAAATCGGATAATAACCACGCCCACCTCCCATACAAAGGTTATGTTGAAAATCACTAAAAGTGCGTTAACCGACTAACAAAAAACGTCAGAAACACTAAATTTTACGGAAGAAGTGGCAGAAGGAGGCTGCACCCAGGCTTTTTTTAAAAATTGAAAATGGGCGTGGCGCCGCCCACTTATGGACCAAGAACCATATCTCAGGAGCTACTAGGCCGATTTCAATGAAATTCGGTATATAATATTTTCTTAACACCCTGATGACATGTACGAAATATGGGTGAAATCGGTTCGCAACCACGCCTTCTTCCAATATAAAGCTATTTTGAATTCCATCTGATGCCTTCTCTGTATAATACGAGTATAAACATTAGGAACCAATGATGATAGCGGAATAAAACTTTACAAAAATACGGTATTTGAAAAATATGTAAATGACGTATTATGAAATCTCAATTATCACTTTACCATGCGAGAGTATAAAATGTTCGGTGACACCCGAACTTAGCCCTTCCTTACTTGTTAAGACTTGTGTTGCTAGTGGAAATTCTGGCTTTGTGTCTTCTGCCAGTTCGTGTAGTGTACGAATGGCTAGATATGGGGCACAGTTTACGCCAAAGGTAACTGTTTTCAATTTAAAGTCACGTAATGGACTATTGGCAGATTTTTGGAAAATAATTCGCTAAAAATCTTGATCCTCTTTATGTACCAGTATTTGTCGATACATCTTTTCGACATCCCTATTGAACACATATTTGTATATACGCCAATTTAATATGAGGATCATTAAATCTGGTTGGAGCGTGGGTCCCGTAAATAGAATATCATTTAAGGAATTACCCGTGCTCGTGGATCGTGAGGCATTGAAGACAGCTCGAACTTTTGTTGTTTTTTTCTCAGGCTTTACTACTGCATGATGTGGCACGTAGAAAGAGTAATATTTGCCTCTTATGATTTTTTCACATGGGCTTACTTCCTCCATGTGATCTAAATGAAGGTATTCTTCCACGAGACCATCACAATCGTGTTTAAGCTCACCTTTCTTAAGTAGGTTTTTCTCCATACTTAGAAACTGCTTTATTGCAGAGGTGCGAGAGTGACCTAAGGCGATTGTGTCTGGAAATTGTTGTTTTAGTGGTAGTCGTACGACATACCGACCATTATCTGACCGAGTAGTTGTGGCTTTGTAAAAGTCTTCACAATACTGATCTTCAGGTGTTGTAATTGAAATGGGGGGAGTTCTTCTACCTCCCAAAATTTTCTCAATTGTGAATTGAGGTACTCGTTTGAGATTTCCTCAACTTGAGTTGTCATGGCTGTGACTGGTTCCGCAACTAGTCCACTTAGGACCCAACCGAAAATGGTATTTTGCGCCAGTAGTGTTTTCGAAATTTTTTCAACACCTTCTGATATGATTTGCGGTATAAGGTCGCTGCCTATTAGGGTGTCTATTTGAGCTGGCGTGTTGCAGTTGAGATCTGCCAGAGTCAGGTGTGAAATTTGATCCCAATGCTTGCTATTTATTTGATAGCTTGGAAGCATGTTTGTTAGTTGCGGTAAGACAATAGCATTTGCTCGAATGCGCTTATCTGCGTGGGGGAAATTAGGGTAATGGGGCAGATTTTACTTGAGTTTTGTACTACTCGTCCGCCCATTCCCGTAATTTCATAGTTGGCATGTTTTGTTGGCAGCTTTAGCCTATTTTGTGCCCTAGACGCTATGAATGATCGTTGCGATACTTGGTCTATTAAGGCCCTGAATTTAAACAGCTCTCCTCGGTGTTCGATGGAGACGACTGCTGTAGGTAGAAGTACTCTACTGTGGTTTTCGCAATGTAGCGTTTGGGTTTTTAACGCCTTTGAGCAGCATGGTGCTACTTGGCAGTTTTGTGGATTTGGCACTTCGGGATTTGTTGTTGCAACTAAACCCGTGGCTGTCTTGATATTTGCGCTGTTTGGGGGTAAGCTGGAAAAATTATTTATATGAAGCATCGAATGGT
Source organism: Bactrocera neohumeralis (assembly GCF_024586455.1). NCBI lineage: Eukaryota > Metazoa > Arthropoda > Insecta > Diptera > Tephritidae > Bactrocera > Bactrocera neohumeralis. The sequence goes on along the minus strand of NW_026089622.1, from coordinate 13,732,158 downwards.
GTCGTTTATGACAATAGACGCAGTTGAATTTGCTTTCGCACTCTTTGAGGGTACGCGCATGTGACAGACAGTTTGTACAAAGTCTTTTAGTTTTCACGAAGTTGTTGCGGTCGATAATATTCAATTTTTTAAACCTCTCGCAAGATTTGAGCTTATGCCCTCCTGTACATAGTTCGCATGATCTATATTTATTCTGTTCAGATGAGAACGATTGCGTTTTGAAGAAGCTTCTATTCAAATTGTTGTTGCTATTGGCTTGGGGCTTGTGGAAGCTTCTATTGAAGTCTTGCTGAATACCTTTTGGTTTACTTGTATTTATTTTTTTGTCGACCCTTTCTGCGATTTCGTACTGGGTAGTGAGAAAATCTTTCATTTGTTGCCACGTTGGGCATTTTTTACGAGATGAGAGCGATTGCTCCCACAATAATAAAGACTTTTCTGGTAATGCTGCTGTGCATATATTTACCAGTAGGATCCCAATTGTGTGTGGGAATATTTTGTGTCGATAGCACCGACAAACAATTTTAAACAGTGGATTCTAATTTCATGATTTTTTCACTGGTTTCTCTTTGAATTTTAGGCAAGTTCATAAGTATCGTTACTTGCTTATCAACTAATATTCTCTCATTTTCATATCTTTGTCTTAAAGCTTCCCAAGCTAAATTAAAATTATCGTCATTCAATGCGAACTGCTTGACTATTACGCCTGCTTGACCTTTAGTTATGTATCGGAGGTGATACAATTTTTGCGCTTGTGATAATTTGAATGGTTTATGTACACGGCTGTAAACATGTCCCGGAAGGACGGCCATTGTTCATAACCTCCATGAAATATATCCGTATCATACGCTGGCACTTTGAGATGAATGCCTGAACTTGCCTCTTGGGCTTGCAATTGTGGTAACTCTACTCTACTGTGGGGAGTAGGTGCAATTGCCTTCATAAATTTTAATTGATCTGATATCATTGCTTTTGTGTCTTCATAGCGGTCTAAGCAATTTTCGTATTTGGCGTAAGCCGAGGATTTGAAATTTTCAGGTAGATCTGAATCATCAGTTTCTACTATTGCGTCGTATGCGGCTTGGAGGCGTGTCCAAAAATTGTCAATAGATTTATTTTTAATTTCTAGTACCGATTCAGAGTTGTCCTGATGGTTTTCAGGTAGATCTGAATCATCAGTTTCTACTATTGCGTCGTATGCGGCTTGGAGGCGTGTCCAAAAATTGTCAATAGATTTATTTTTAATTTCTAGTACAGATTCAGAGTTGTCCTGAATCGGTGAAGATGCAAATCGAGTGCAGTATTTAATTAAGCTGTCACTCTCAGAAATGAATTTAATATACGAAACGTCTTTCCCCTTTTTTTGGTTTGTAGCACCTTGCTTCGAGCGTGTAGCTTCTGCAGGTGAACATGGGCTTTTGTCATCCGCAATCATTTTTGGAATTCTTAAGAATTCTGCTTTAGATTCTTCTGAATCTGTGGTCATTCAGAAAATTTGAATTAATAAAATATATATGTATATTTTATTACAATAGAGAATGTGATACCGAAACTCTTTTCAACCAATAAAAGTTGTTGTTTCCGAGCAATTCTCAGAAATTAATTTAATATACGAAACGTCTTTCCCCTTTTTTTGGTTTGTAGCACCTTGCTTCGAGCGTGTAGCTTCTGCAGGTGAACATGGGCTTTTGTCATCCGCAATCATTTTTGGAATTCTTAAGAATTCTGCTTTAGATTCTTCTGAATCTGTGCTCATTCAGAAAATTTGAATTAATAAAATATATATGTATATTTTATTACAATAGATAATGTGATACCGAAACTCTTTTCAACCAATAAGAGTTGTTGTTTCCGAGCAATTGAATTAGTGAAATATGCATGTGACCGAAAGCTCTTTTTAATAAATAAGAGCTGTTATTTCAGTAAAAGAATTTAAAAATGCGTTTATCGTGATCTCGTTTGTAGAACCTTGTTTATTTCCAAAAATTATTTTGACGGGTTTATTCGTATGCCCTTGCATCAGCGCGCACTGAAACTAGGTCAATATCCTTTTTTGTTCCATTGTATGCGTTAAATAAAATCTGTGCAATTATGCTTGTTCTTGTTTTCCAAGGAATAAGATAAATGCTAAGAATTCGCCAAATTGGACTTTCAATATATGTATGTATGTACAAAGGTATTTTGCATGTAAATATTTACTTTGATTAATCAAAGTTGTTTTACTTCCCCGCGCCGTTTATTAATTTTCTTAATTTGTGTTTCTTAATTGTATCCTATGTTTATACATAGGTATACAAGCAGTTGAAAATATACGACAATATATAAAATAATTTGCGTTTAGAAATATGCGCAAAAGCGCTAATGTATGTATGTATATTAGGGTGCACCTTAGCTATACGGGAGAAAAAAAAAATATAGCGTACAGGGCATCACACATTGTATATATTTATATACTTGTATGAAAGTATGTACTTTTACGGATACGTACAAATATATGTGTGTATATTAAGGTGGGCCAAAAAAAATGTTTATTTTTTTTCTCTTAGTTACTGTGAAAATCTCATCCGACATGACTATAAACAAGTTCTGGTAAGACCTGAGCTCTTAATATTAATATTATGAGGTGCCTCATCGACATTTTCGATTTCCCATATAAATAACACAGGAAATTTTGTTTTTTTTTTGTTTGGAGTTTTAATGTACACAAACAAATAATTGGTAAGCGAGAATCAACATTTATTCTTATAGGAAATTTAACGTTCTACAAAAAAGGTCTAGAACATTTTTTGGCTGAGTCAACTCATTCAAAGTTATTCGTATTAGAGTGATTCAAAGAAAAATTTTTTTTTTCGTTTGGTACTCGGAAAAATAGGTTCCTAGACACCTCTAAGAAAGCCTCTCCAAATATGAGTTTTTAATTGTAACGGGAAGGTCCTCCTACATACAGTTTTCTATTTTTTCTTATTATCAGATAGAAAAATTTATATCTCGCTTCCAAGGACTTGAAAAAATATCTTGTACATAAGATTTTGTAGGAAATTGAATGCTCTACAAAAAAAGTCTGTCATGAGTTTTCGTAAACCCAAACGTTTAAAAGATATTAACAGTTAAAGTTTGATTATTTTTGGGAAAATTTTTTATTTCTTATGAATGTTATAACTCAATGAAAATTATTATGTATAGATTTTTGGAGAGGCTTTCTTAGAGGTGTCTAGGAACCTATTTTTCAGAGCACCAAACAAAAAAAAAAAGTTTTTTTTTTTGATCCACCCTAATATGCATTGATGTTTGACGATGAATATCTCGTAAACGCTTAACTTAATCGAAAAATCATGTAAGACCATTTTTATAGAGCAGTAAATTTCCTACAAAATTTCATTGAGTTATAAAACTCATAAGAAGTAAAAAATGTTCCCAAAAATAATCAAATTTTAACTGTAAACGTTTGGGTTTACGAAAAAATCATAATATACCTTTTTTGTAGAGCATTCAATTTCCTACAAAATCTAAGGAGCAATATATTTTTTTAAGTAGTTGGAAGCGATATATAAATTTTTCTATCTGATAATAAGAAAAAATAGAAAACTGTATGTAGGTGGACCTTCCCGTTACAATTAAAAACTCATGTTTGGAGAGGCTTTCTTAGAGGTGTCCGAGTACCAAACGAAAAAAAAATTTTTTTTTTTTTGAATCACTCTAATATATATATATACATATATACTAGCTGACCCCGCAGTCGTTGTCCTGCGTGAAATTCTGTGTTTAGAAATGAAAAAGTTGAATTTATCATTTCACTTTTTTTCAATGTATCGCAGCTTGATAAACAGCATTTTTTGGTTTATGTTCCGGTGTGTAGAAAAGATGGTTTTCCAACTCGTGAGCAGGCCACGTATATCTGGCCGAGTGAAAAACATAGCATTTCCAAATGTATACCATACACTATGCGACTATCCTTGTGTCCCAAATGCAATTCTCACTGGAAACTGAATGCGTTTGAACTGAAATGGCAAATCGTTAGAACTCAGAGGAATTCGTAGAATCAAGCATTCTGCCCCTTTGTATTCGATAGCTGCGTCACAATCAGTCAGGTTGCATTACACAGTTTCGGCGCCTGAAGATTGTGGAACATAATAACGACAGATCCAACTTTGAGACGTAAATGATGCGGTGGCATACCAAGCCTATTCAAAGAATTTAGAAATTCCACGATCGATCAATTTGTATGAGCGCAAGTCTCCCGGAATTTGACTTTGAATCTTCCAGTTTAAGTCAACAACATCGGTATTTTTGGCAGCGAACACTGCGCGTGCACTTAAGAAATTGTAGTTACGATAATTTGTCCAATGTCTGAATATTCGTGAATTGATATCAAACCACCGGAAGTATCAACCGGAATTAACCCATTTCCAATTCTTAGCGAATACGATGTAAAATGTCTTCGGCAACGTCATTTTTGTTCGTATTCCATAACTGACGCTAATTTGATGGCTGATCATCGCGAAAAGTGTGCGAACTTCATTCCAGTGATTATCATGTTCCAGTTATTGTAATTGTATGTATAATATCAAGATATTTCCGAATTGAGCAAGTTCTCGCAAACGGTTCACTGACGAAAGTTGAGAAAAAACTCGTAAATGTAAATTTTGTTGCTGGAGGTGCTTTCTCTGTCTGTACTGTATTCTCTGTGTTGTGTCTCTGCACAACAGTCGGAAAACGTTCATGAATCGCAAAAGTAAATATCATACAAAGCGCTTTATTGCAGTTCACGTATCGACCGTATCGTTCAAGATCAGTAACTGCCATGTTGCTTCCTTTGGCGACGTATTTACACACGTATTATATCGATTACACCAAACTGCAATGTGATGACAAATTCAGCCTCCACGACGAAACATCCCCAAATGGGTTGAGGCTGATTGACTTCGCCGGGGCCCGAAATATGGTTATCTGTAGTACTAGATTCCAGCATAAGAAGATTCATCAAGCTACCTGGCTGTCTCCGGATCGAAAAACTACCAACCAGATCGATCATGTTGTGATAGACGGAAGACACGTCTCCAGTGTTTTAGATGTGCGTGCGCTCCGAGGTCCTAACATCGACTCGGACCACTATCTTGTTGCAGCTAAGATTCGCACCCGCCTCTGTGCAGCAAAAAACGCGCGCCACCAAACACAAGGAAGGTTCGACGTCGAGAAGCTGCAATCACAACAGACAGCCGAACGATTTTCTACTCGGCTTGCACTCCTGCTCTCTGAGAGCACTCGTCAACAACTCGGTATAAGGGAACTGTGGGACGGCATTTCAAACTCCTTACGTACAGCTGCAACCGAAACCATTGGTTTTCGGAAAGTGCAAAAGAACAGCTGGTACGACGAGGAGTGCCGTGTCGCAGCGGAGAGAAAACAGGCTGCCTACCTCGCAACGTTACGATCGACCACTACACGTGCGGGATGGGATAGATACCGAGAGTTGAAGAGGGAAGCGAGACGCATTTGTAGACAGAAGAAGAAAGAGGCTGAAATGCGTGAGTACGAAGAGCTTGATAAGCTGGCCGACAGGGGTAATGCTCGAAAATTCTACGAAAAAATGCGGCGGCTTACGGAAGGTTTCAAGACCGGAGCGTATTCCTGTAGAACCCCCAAAGGTGATCTAGTCACTGATGCCCAGAGCATACTTAAATTATGGAGGGAACACTTCTCCAGCCTGCTGAATGGCAGTGAACGCACAACACCAGGAGAAGGAGAACCCGATTCCCCAATCGATGACGATGGAGCAGACGTTCCATTACCCGACCATGAAGAAGTTCGAATAGCAATTGCCCGCCTGAAGAACAACAAAGCGGCAGGGGCCGACGGATTGCCGGCCGAGCTATTCAAACACGGCGGCGAAGAACTGATAAGGTGCATGCATCAGCTTCTTTGTAAAATATGGTCGGACGAAAGCATACCCAACGATTGGAATTTAAGTGTGCTATGCCCAATCCATAAAAAAGGAGACCCCACAATCTGCGCCAACTACCGTGGGATTAGCCTCCTCAACATCGCATATAAGGTTCTATCGAGCGTATTGTGTGAAAGATTAACGCCCACCGTCAACAAACTGATTGGACCTTATTAGTGTGGCTTCAGACCTGGAAAATCAACAACCGACCAGATATTCACCATGCGCCAAATCTTGAAAAGACCCGTGAAAGGAGAATCGACACACACCACCTCTTCGTCGATTTCAAAGCTGCTTTCGACAGCACGAAAAGGAGCTGCCTTTATGCCGCGATGTCTGAATTTGGTATCCCCGCAAAACTAATACGGCTGTGTAAACTGACGTTGAGTAACACCAAAAGCTCCGTCAGGATCGGGAAGGACCTCTCCGAGCCGTTCGATACCAAACGAGGTTTCAGACAAGGCGATTCCCTATCGTGCGACTTTTTCAACCTGCTTTTGGAGAAAATAGTTCGAGCCGCAGAACTAAATAGAGAAGGTACCATCTTCTATAAGAGTGTACAGCTGTTGGCGTATGCCGATGATATTGATATCATCGGCCTCAACACCCGCGCCGTTAGTTCTGCTTTCTCCAGGCTGGACAAGGAAGCACAGAAAATGGGTCTGGTAGTGAACGAGGGCAAGACGAAATATCTCCTGTCATCAAACAAACAGTCGTCGCATTCGCTACTTGGCACTCACGTCACTGTTGACAGTCATAACTTTGAAGTCGTAGATAATTTCGTCTATCTTGGAACCAGCGTAAACACCACCAACAATGTCAGCCTAGAAATCCAACGCAGGATTGCTCTTGCCAACAGGTGCTACTTCGGACTGAGTAGGCAATTGAGAAGCAAAGTCCTCTCTCGACAAACAAAAACCAAACTCTATAAGTCACTCATAATTCCCGTCCTGCTGTATGGTGCAGAGTCTTGGACGATGTCAACAACGGATGAGTCGACGTTGCGAGTTTTCGAGAGAAAAGTTCTGCGAAAGATTTATGGTCCTTTGCGCGTTAGCCACGGCGAATACCGCATTCGATGGAACGATGAGCTGTACGAGATATACGACGACATCGACATAGTTCAGCGAATTAAAAGACAGCGGCTACGCTGGCTAGGTCATGTTGTCCGGATGGACGAAAACACTCCAGCTCTGAAAAATATTCGACGCAGTACCCGCCGGGGGAAGCAGAGGAAGAGGAAGACCTCCACTCCGTTGGAAGGACCAAGTGGAGAAGGACCTGGCTTCGCTTGGAATATCCAATTGCGCCAAGTAGCGAGAAGAAGAAACGACTGGCGCGCTGTTGTTAACTCGGCTATAATCGCTTAAGCGGTTTCTACGCCAATTAAGAAGAAGAAGAAGAACTGCAATACGCAACATTGACATGACTTTTGAATGTGAATTAGACACAGTGGCGAATATGGTACGATCCATATGTTGTCGACTTCGATGTGTTGTTAGCTTCGATATTCACGCCTCTAAATTGAATGCTAAATGTTCTGCCATTGTCCATCATTTCTAGTTTGTGTTTCCGAAAGAAAAGCACCTGGATAGTGTTTCGTACATTTATTGTCAGACATACAAACTTAAGTGGTATTGTGATGTCCGTAAGGTACATGAACCATATTGGTTTCGTATAATTCTGCTTCTATCTCTGGATCAGGAATTTCCGCAGAAATGATTTCATCAATTTGATTTGGTGTAACCACCATCCACCATCCAAAGAAGAATATGTGCGTGCGGCAAACCTCTTTTTTGCCACTCAACAGAGTACATCAAGCATCTAACAGCACCACATATACGTTGCTTTAAGATAAAGTTTATAAAACATCGCAACTGTTGTTTGAAAAGTTGTCCTCTGACATCGTGACGATCGCTTGCTGATTGCCCGCGATCCTTAATTTCATTCGTATGTCATACCATCCTGGGAATACTCGGTCATGTGCCATAGGCTGTCAATATACATACTTATGTTGACGCCAAAACGAACGCGACCTCTTCGTGGCATCGTAACAAATTTCAATCTGTAATTGAGCACTTTGTGTGAAACACACATAACGTTTTCACAGAATAAATTTCTATAATTTTTCTTTAAATAACCGGAATAAAGAAAGCAAACGACAAATGTGACAATTGAAAAACAAAAGGAAAAAAGTTGAAAAAAAAATTTTTGTATGAAAAAAAGTTATTTTTTGGAATTGTCCAACTTTCCGGCACGATTCCGATTACTTTGGCGGAGGGGTAAAAAAAACGAATTTTCGTATAAATGGGGTATCTACGGTTAGGGGAGCTCCTCCAGAGGAGGAATATCCAAAAATAATGTAAAAATTACTAATATTTTTTAAAATATTCACGATTAAAAGTTCAAAAATTTGCACTAAGAAAACATAATATTTCTCTATGTTTCACAAATTTTTTTCACATTTTTTACTTTGTATATTTAAATACACACTCTAAGCTTTGAAATAAGCTCACATTTCACATTAATTTTTCAATTTTTAAGCTAAATTTTGTAATTTAAAAATAACATAGCACACTCATCGTTGAAAAGGTCAGATTGTTTACAATTATGAGGAAAACGAGCCTTGCCACATCTTAAACAGTAAATATGTAGGATTTTTAACAATTTTTCTTTGTTTGTTTTATCGCGTGATTCTTTTTTCTATATTAAACATAAAAAAATACTTTCTTCCTATGTATATGAGTAAAACGTAATTTATGTGACTGAAGCACTTTCGCGAAGTACTCCTTTATGCATTGGCGGCCTTCGGCCGCACTTTAAAAAAATAACCCTGGTCGAGCGAATACCCGGGGTGACTGAAGTACTTTCACGTAGTACTCCTTTATGCATTGGCGGCCTTCGGCCGCGCTTTAAAAAAATAACCCTGGCCGAGCGAATACCCGGGGTGACTGAAGTGCTTTCGCGTAGTACTCCTTTCTGCGTTGGCAGCCTTCGGCCGCGCACTAAAAAAATAACCCTGGCCGTGCGAATAACCGGGGTGACTGTAGTGCTTTCGCGTAGTACTTCTTTCTGCGTTAAAAAATAAAAAACATATTAACTTTTTGCTGACAGATATAATAACCAAAAAATATAACCACTTTATATCCGAAACTCATATTTTAAATATAATAATATATATATCGTCACCTCTGATTATATCTGTCAGCGATATCCATTTATTTTTTATGATACACTGGTTTGTATTTTAGGTGACGATATATATATTATTATATTTAAAATATGAGTTCCGGATATAAAGTGGTTATATTTTTCGGTTATCATGCACTCATATTGAAACAAAATTTGAGTTTTCGTACTGTACTGTACTGTACACCTTACACTTCATTACGTAATATTATTATATAATATTACTTATACAAATGTATATAATATTATTATATAATATTACTTATTTGCTTAATAAATCTAAAAAAGAAAATATCCATATGCATGAATAGAGGAATTTTTGCGAAAAAGAGGAATTTCAGCGAATTGCCTTGTCATCACATGGCAGCGCTTCATTTCTTCGTAATTTTTGGTAAACAAATGAGGTTCAAAAGAGTGTAAAATGTAATTTTTGAAATAAAGATTTTTTATATAAAAAACCTGCTAAAAGTGTAAAATGTGGATTTATTTAAAAGATAATAGTGTAATTTAATTAATTTGAAGAGAAAAATGTGAATAAAGTGTGTTTAACGTGGTGAAATAGCTTCTTGAAATGTTCGAATTTTGCGAATTTTTGAACTTTAAGGTCGAATATCTCCTAAACTAAGCGTTTGCGGTACCTATAACCCTATATATTTTTTAATCCATTTCCTCTTTCCAACGGTTCCTTCAAATCGCGGCGCCAAAGAAATCCGAATTGTGCCGTATACAGTTTCTTACGGTTCTACTGCAAGCTTCTCGGTCATTAATTTGCCATATGCGTTCTCGAAGAAGCGCAGCCAACGCTTTAGCCCCAGCGTGGTGATTTCGAATGTGCAGTAACCGTAAATATGTTTTAACGAAGTGCGAACTTTTATTTAGTAAAAGCGGAAATTTGGCATCGTATGGGGGACAGGCATTTAATAGGCGACCTCTTACTCGGATTAATTTGAACGACAGCGACATATCCGAGTACTCATGCAAAAACGGGTTGAGTTTTAGCAAGTTTACGGGTAGGGAATTTTTGAATATAATCCAAAAATTCTGAATGTTGGACCACCTGCGCAATTTTTAGAAAACTCAAGTTTAACTCTTCTGATGTCAGATGCTGTCCCATGGAGGATTTTGGTGGTCGTCTGATCCTTTCTTCTTCTTAATTGGCGTAGACACTGCATACGCGATTACAGCCGAGTTAACAACAGCCCGCCAGTCATTTCTTCTTTTCGCAAGGTGGCGCCAATTGGATAATCCAAGCGTAGCCAGGTCTTTCTCCACTTGGTCCTGGAGTGGAGGTTTTCCTCTTCCTCTGCTTCTCCCGGGTACTGCGTCGAATACTTTCAGAGCTGGAGTATTTTCATCCATTCGGACAACATGACCTAGCCAGCGTATCCGCTGTCTTTTAATTCGCTGAACTATGTCAATGTCGTCGTATATCTCGTACAGCTCTTCGTTCCATTGAATGCGATATTCACCGTGGCCAACGCGCAAAGGACCATAAATCTTTCGCAGAATTTTTCTCTCGAAAACTCGCAACGTCGACTCATCAGTCGTTGTCATCGTCCAAGCCTCTGCACCATATGGCAGTGCGGGAATTATGAGTGACTTATAGAGTTTGGTTTTTATTCGTCGAGAGAGGACTTTGCTTTTCAATTGCCTATTCAGTCCGAAGTAGCACCTGTTGGCAAGAGTTATCCTGCGTTGGATTTCCAGGCTGACATTGTTGGTGGTGTTAATACTGGTTCCTAAATAGACGAAATTATCTACAACTTCAAAGTTATGACTGTCAACAGTGACGTGAGTGCCAAGTCGCGAGTGCGACGACTGTTTGTTTGATGACAGGAGATATTTCGTCCTGCCCTCGTTCACTGCCAGACCGATTTTCTGTGCTTCCTTGTCCAGTCTGGAGAAAGCAGAACTAACGGCGTGGGTGTTGAGGCCGATGATGTCAATATCATTGGCATACGCCAGCAGCTGTACACTCTTATAAAAGATTGTAACTGCTCGATTAAGTTCTGCAGCTCGAATAATTTTCTCCAGCAACAGATTGAAAAAGTCGGATGATAGGGAGTCGCCTTGTCTGAAACCTCGTTTGGTATCGAACGGCTCGGAGAGGTCCTTCCCGATTCTGACTTAGTCTTGGGTGTTAATCTTTCACACAATACGCTCGATATAACCTTATACGCGATGTTGAGGAGGATTATCCCACGGTAGTTGGCGCAGATTGTGGGGTCTCCCTTTTTGTGGATTGGGCATAGCACACTTAAATTCCAATCGTAGGGCATGCTTTCGTCCGACCATATTTTACAAAGAAGCTGATGCATGCTCCTTATCAGTTCTTCGCCGCCGTGTTTGAATAGCTTGGCCGGCAATCCATCTGCCCCCGCCGCTTTGTTGTTCTTCAGACGGGTAATTGCTATTCGAACTTCTTCTTGGTCGGGTAATGGAACGTCTGCTCCATCGTCATCGATTGGGGAATCGAGTTCGCCTTCTCCTGGCGTTGTACTTTCACTGCCATTCAGCAGGCTGGAGAATTGTTCCCTCCATAATTTAAGTATGCTCTGGGCATCGGTCACTAGATCACCTTTGGGGGTTCTACAAGAGTATGCTCCGGTCTTGAAACCTTCTGTAAGCCGCCTCATTTTCTCGTAGAATTTGCGAGCATTACCCCTGTCTGCCAGCTTATCAAGCTCTTCGTACTCACGCATTTCGGCCTCTTTCTTTTTCTGTCTGCAAATGCGTCTCGCTTCCCTCTTCAACTCTCGATATCTATCTCATCCCGCACGTGCTGTGGGCGTTCGTAACGTTGCGAGGTAGGCAGTCTGTTTTCTCTCCGCTGCGACACGCCACTCCTCGTCTTACCAGCTGTTCTTTTGCGCTTTCCGAAAACCAATGGCTTCGGTTGCAGCTGTACGTAAGGAGTTTGAAATGCCGTCCCACAGTTTCCTTATACCGAGTTGTTGACGAGTGCTCTCAGAGAGCACTTCCTCTTTCCAACGGTACCTTCAAATCGCGGCGCCAAAGAAATCGGAATTGTGCCAACTTTCCGACTTTTCCTCACGAAAAGCATACGGTTTTTTTATTTCTAAACTTTCCTCGATCCACAGCGAACAAATTCTGAAAATTTCATCAAGATTGGTTCAGCTGTTCTCGAGCTTTAGCGTTACTAACAGCATTCATTCGTTTCTATGGGAAAAAGAAAAGGACTCTTTTTAGGGGTTTTCCGGCAATTATTCGAATTTTTTTCGCAATAAAAACCATCCTTGAGCCTCAGCGAACATTTTAAAAAAAGAATTGGCAAAATTGGTCCAGGCGTTTTTGAGTTATGCGCCAGCATTTAAAATCATGTTCGTTTTTATTTCTTTTTTTAAAATCGTATTTGAAAATTTATTTTCTTCATATTTTTTTTCGGAAAATTTTCCAGAATTTTCTTAAGTATTCTCCTTGTTTGGGCGGAGACCTGTCGGAATTGGTGGTAATCACCGAAATCGGTCCAGGCGTTCTCCAGTTCCAAGCGTAGTAACTAACGTCACTTTCTTTTATATATATATGTAGATGTATACTGTGGATACATATGTATATACATACATATATATTATTTACCGTATTTGTTTCTATCGGTACTTGAATTTGCCAATTTAAAACTTGCACTAACCGTTTTTATTAACGGGTTTAATTTCTATCGGTTCTATTCCATTGACCGTTGGTGCAACATACATATACTATCTATATACATATATAAAATTAAGTGGCAAAACTTCCTGTTCGCATACTCCTCCTAGACGGCTTGCCCGATTTCAATGAAATTTTCAGGGGTGATTGGGGCTGTTTGGGGGGTGCACATAAGAAATTTAATATGTGTATCATTGAACGTTTTGCAAAAAAAAAAAAAAAACATGTTACATCCCGCCTATACAAATTCTCATGAAATAATGTTTTGCCGCAAGATTGGCAGTCCTGTCAAATGCCTTTTACTAATCAACAGAAACAACTGGCGGATGTTTACAATTAATAAAAAACATTGACATCGCATGTTGATCGTTTTTGCCTGTCATTCGTTCTTTCTATGAATGACTGTCAAGCAGACAAGACATACAGAACGTAAGTGTTCCGCTGTACTGAGTGCATCAAAAACAAGTAAGGAAGGGCTAAGTTCGGGTGTCACCAACCATTTTATACTCTCGCATGATAAAGTGATAATCGAGATTTCATTATACGCCATTTACATATTTTTCAAATACCGTATTTTTGTAGTTTTATTCCGCTGTCATCATTGGTTCCTAATGTACTATATATTATACAGAGAAGGCAACAGATGGAATTCAAAATAGCGTTATATTGGAAGAAGGCGTGGTTGTGAACCGATTTCACCTATATTTCGTACATGTCATCAGGGTGTTAAGAAAATATTATATACCGAATTTCATTGAAATCGGTCTAGTAGTTCCTGAGAAATGGTTTTTGGTCCATAAGTGGGCTACGCCACTCCCATTTTCAATTTTTAAAAAAAGCCTGGGTGCAGCTTCCTTCTGCACTTTCTTTTGTAAAATTTAGTGCTTCTGACGTTTTTTGTTAGTCCGTTAACGCACTTTTAGTGATTTTCAACATAACCTTTGTATGGGAGGTGGGCGTGGTTATTATCCGATTTCTTCTATTTTTGAACTGTATATGGAAATGCCTGAAGGAAACGACTCTGTATAGTTTGGTTGACATAGCTATAGTAGTTTCCGATACGTACAAAAAACTTAGTAGGGGGCGGGGTCACGCCCACTTTTCCAAAAAAATTACGTCCAAATATGCCCCTTCCAAATGCGATCCCTTGTGCCAAATTTCACTTTAATATCTTTATTTATGGCTTAGTTATGACACTTTATAGGTTTTCGGTTTCCGCCATTTTGTGAGAGTGGCAGTGGGCCGATTTTGCCCATCTTCGAACTTTACCTTCTTATGGAGCCAAGGATTACGTGTACCAAGTTTCATCATGATATATCAATTTTTACTCAAGTTACAGCTTGCACGGACGGACAGACAGACATCCGGATTTCGACTCTACTCGTCACCCTGATCAATTTGGTATATATAACCCTATATCTGACTCTTTTAGTTTTAGGACTTACAAACAACCGTTATGTGAACAAAACTATAATACTCTCCTTAGCAACATTGTTGCGAGAGTATAAAAAAATGTTTCAACATTGTGTGTATTTTTCTCAGATTTCAACGTGATTAACATTCTGCGTACAACACAAAGCAAGTGAGTATTGTTATTGCTTCGTATGTGATGCCATGCGGTTCGATTGTCGCTTGAAAATGCGCGGTGTGTGTAAAAAAAAAAGTGTTTCAACATTGCGTGTTTTTTCCAGATTAAATTCCATCGATTTGCTACATTTATTAGAACCGATTTTGTGTTTTTCTGCTGACCGTGCAACACACACAAATCAAGTGAGTATTGTTATTGTTTCGTAAGTGCTTTCATGCGGTTTGCAAATACACTGTTGGTGGGTCTTATTGCATATGCGTATGAGGGTAAAATACATAGTTTAAGATGTAGTTTTAGGTTAATCTTTCCATTTTTATTTATGTACTTCAAATATGTATACTCTAGCACGACCACCGGGGACAACACTAACTACCTTTTTCGAGTTGTGTGAAAACGATGAATTTGCAAGAACATTGCTATATTCCGAAATACCACAATATTTCAATTGGAATCCATCATCGAAAACATTTCAACGACGAAAGCAAGGAGAGCGTGTTGACGGTTATCCAAATGTCCGTAAAACCGATGCCATAAGACGCATTTACACCATCCATCCGAACAACGCCGAATGTTTCTATTTGCGTCTGCTATTAGTCAACGTGCGCGGACCAAGATCATTTTATGATTTGAAAACTGTTGACGGTCAGTTGTGTGCGACGTATCGTGAAGCATGTCAGCGATTGCATTTGTTAGAAGATGATATGCATTGGGACACCGCACTTCATGACGCATCACTCACATCTCATCCAAAACAAATACGCGTACTATTCGCCATAATAATATCAACATGCCTTCCGTGAAATCCGCAAGAACTGTGGAATAAGTACAAAGACTGCATGACCGAGGACTTATTAATTTTGGCGCGTAATCGAGCATCGGACGCAGACTTGCTATATACATTACAAATGTATAATGATGCTTTGATATTGGTTGAAGATCTGTGCCTTACAATTGCAAATAAGGCATTAGCGCAACTTGGCATAACTGCGCCCAATCGTTTAGCGATTGATATGCTTGACCATGAGCTTCAACGTAAACAACAATACGATTGCAATGAATTGCGTGCTTTCATACAAGCTAACATTACCAAATTGAATATTCAGCAGAAAAATGCTTATGATAAGATTATACGAGCGGTTGACAATAACGCCGGTGGATTCTACTTTCTGAATGCGCCCGGTGGTACAGGGAAAACGTTTCTGATCTCTTTGATTCTTGCTACTATACGGTCACAGCAGAAAATTGCGCTGGCAATTGCTTCGTCAGGCATCGCTGCTACTCTACTTGATGGCGGCCGAACAGCACATTCTGCGTTGAAATTACCGTTGAACATCCAAGTCGTTGAAACATCAACGGCAACATATCGAGGAATTCAACAATGGCAAAAGTTTTGCGAGGAGCTGGAATAGTTCTACGGGATTAGTGCCCAATGGCTAACAAAAAGTCATTAGAAGCATTCAATAGTACAATGCAAGATTTACGAAAAAAGCAACAACTTTTTGGCGGAGCATTAGTCTTATTATCCGGCGATTTTCGGCAAACTTTGTCAATCATTCCTCGATCAACTCCTGCCGACGAAATAAACGCATGTTTAAAATCGTCAGTTTTGTGGAGACATGTTCAAAGGCTGACTCTTACCATCAACATGCGAGTCCAATTGCAAAATGATCGATCCGCAGCGGTGTTTTCGAAGCAGTTGTTGGACATTGGCGAAGGCAAAATACCAATCGATGATACCGGTTTGATCACATTGCCGAACAACTTTTGTACACTTTTACAATCGAAAGAAGAATTGATTGAAAGTGTATTTCCGAATATTGTTCAACACTATCAACGCCACGATTATTTAAGTGAACGCGCAATATTTGCACCGAAAAATGTACACGTCAACGAAATCAATCTTGCCATTCAAGAAAAACTGACAGGAGAAGCTACAACATATACATCGATTGATAGCGTTTTGAATCAAAATGAAGTAGTCAATTATCCAACTGAATTCTTGAATTCTTTGGATCCCCCCGGCCTGCCGCCGCATCGTTTGGTCCAAAAAGTCGGTTTACCCATTATACTTCTACGAAATCTGAAGCCACCGACTTTGTGTAATGGCACAAGACTTTCAGTCAAAAAATTGTGGCCAAATTTGATTGAAGCAACAATACTAAATGGCAAGGCAGCAGGCGAAGTTGTACTCTTACCACGCATTTCCATGATTCCAACGACATGCCGTTTGAATTTAAGCGCTTGCAGATCCCAGTACGTCTTGGCTTTGCGATGACCATCAACAAATCGCAAGAACCGTGCATCTCCCACGGCCAATTGTTCGTCGCATGCTCGAGAGTGGGAACACCAAGGTGCTTATTCATTTACGCGCCAGGTGGAAAAACCAAAAATGTTGTATACCAATATGTTTTATAAATGTTTTATAAATAAGTAACAGTGTTACAACAATCAATAAAACATAAAGTAAAAACCCTTAACAGTTTTAATCGATTTAGGTGTAGCGAAAAACACAGGGTAACAGCTAGTACATATAATAAATAAAATCAAAAGTGGAATTGATACACTCACTCTGATTTTCCTCAAGGACTTTGGGTTTAGAAATTTGGTGAAGAGTGGTGTGTATCCTTTTCTTGCTTCTCTGGTGGGATTTCCTTCCTACGCCGGCGTTCCGCTTTGTTGTTGATGATTTCCGTTTCACTTAACTGGGTTTATTAAGTTTACCAAGCAGCTTGTGACATCCAGAAGAAAGCGTCTGCCTGCGAAGATTAGCTTCGGTATAGCCGACGTTAACGTTTTCTCTTGTTTTATTTGTATTTAGGTTGTTTTATTTATTTATTAGTTTTTTTTTTTTTTGAGTTCGCGCCCGTATTTATTTTATTTAGTGTTGGTTTGCACTAACTTGTTTTTTTTTTTGTTGATGTATATAAAAATTTGTTTTAGTTGTATAACAGGTATATTAACACAGATTTCACTGCACTATTCTCCTGTGGCATAAATCACAATTTCATGCACATAATATTTATAATATGTTGTTTTAGTATGAAAATATTCTTCACTGCACAACAGGCTTTTTTTTCTTTTTTCCGCCCCACTTTTTGTTATGTCATATGTAGGTGCATTTATGTATGCAGGTTTATGTACCACTTTTTACACTCTCGCAACAATGTTGCTAAGGAGAGTATTATAGTTTTGTTCACATAACGGTTGTTTGTAAGTCCTAAAACTAAAAGAGTCAGATGAAGGGTTATATATACCAAAGTGATCAGGGTGACGAGTAGAGTCGAAATCCGGATGTCTGTCTGTCCGTCCGTCCGTCCGTGCAAGCTGTAACTTGAGTAAAAATTGAGATATCATGATGAAACTTGGTACACGTATTCCTTGGCTCCATAAGAAGGTTAAGTTCGACGATGGGCAAAATCGGCCTACCGCCACGCCCACAAAATGGCGGAAACCGAAAACCTATAAAGTGTCTTAACTAAGCCATAAATAAAGATAATAAAGTGAAATTTGGCACAAGGGATGGCATTAGGGAGGGGCATATTTTGACGCAATTTTTTTGGAAAAGTGGACGTGGCCCCGCCCCTACTAAGTTTTTTGTACGTATCTCGGAAACTACCATAGCTATGTCAATTGTTTTCTTCAGGCATTTCGATACACAGTTCAAAAATGGAAGAAATCGAATAATAACCACGCCCACCTCCCATACAAAGGTTATGTTGAAAATCACTAAAAGTGCGTTAACGGACTAACAAAAAACGTCAGAAACACTAAATTTTACGGAAAAAGTGGCAGAAAGAAGCTGTACCCAGGGTTTTTTTAAAAATTGAAAATGGGCGTGGCCTCGCCCACTTATGGACCAAAAACCATATCTCAGGAACTACTAGACCGATTTCAATGAAATTCGGTATATAATATTTTCTTAACACCCTGATGACATGCACGAAATATAGGTGAAATCGGTTCACAACCACGCCTTCTTCCAATATAACGCTATTTTGAATTCCATCTGATGCCTTCTCTGTATAATATATAGTACATTAGGAACCAATGATGATAGCGGAATAAAACTTTACAAAAATACGGTATTTGAAAAATATGTAAATGACGTATAATGAAATCTCGATTATCACTTTATAATGCGAGAGTATAAAATGTTCGGTGACACCCGAACTTAGCCCTTCCTTACTTGTTTAATATATGTATGTATGTTCATAGATTCGTGTTATATTTGGTGTCACTGGACTTTAAACTTGTTTTTCTTTTTTAAATATATACACATGTACATACAGTGAAACTTCGATAACTCGTATTTGCAAGGGACCACAATTTATATACGAGTTATGGAGTTTTTCAAGTTATCAAGTTATACAACTTATAGAGGCAACATACAGAATATACGATCTATAGAGTTTTTTTTATTTATTTTTTCAATTTTACATAAAAACAAGAAATGATTGTACATATCTAAATTATAAAATATAAAGTACATATGTTATTCAATCAATATATGTATGTATGTATTTTGAAAAATTGTACAAAAAAATTAAGAAAAGTGTTCATTTTAAAAGAAATCCGTAATATGTTTTTGACGGACATTATTTTAGCATATTTTAGCTATGGCATTATCAATGTTTACAATGTCATTAAAAATGGGTCTTCAACATTTGATGCCATGAAAAAAGACGCAAATTTTCAATTGAAGCTTTCGCAACCTTTGTGGAAACTGAGGGAATTTCAAATGTTTCATCGTTTTCATCGTCGATGTTTTCGAAACCCAGAATTTCATCATCATTGAGGCTTCCCGTAATCACCAACTGATCATCAACATGAATGTAGTCATCAAAGTTTACACGTGTTTCTGCATTTTGTGGAACACGAGCCCACTCTGCTATGTGAAGTACATCTTCGCTGATTACGACTACATTTTGATCCTTAACAAAACCGCAAGCTCGAAAACAGTTTTTAATAGTCGATTTACTGATATTTGTCCAGGCTTTATGAGCAATATTCATTGCATCATAAATCGAAATGGAATAATCCTTTTTTTCCTCGATGCTTTCAAGCAGTTTAACAACAATTTCTTTATGGTACAATGTTTTGAAACTTTTGATTATGCCTTTGTCGAGTGGTTGCAAAACTGAAGTGGTGTTAGGTGGGAGAAATTCAGTCTGCACATTGCTCAAAGGTTCCATTGCAGTGGGGGCGGTGCAATTATCAATAAATAATAAAATCTTTCTATTTTGTTTTATCATTTGTTGGTTCACCAATTGTAGCCATTCAAGAAATAAATTACGTGTCATCCATGACTTTGAATTTGCACGATAAAGCATAGGGAACGTCTTGATGTTTTTAAAGCATCTGAGTTTCATGGATTTACCAATCATTAATGGTTTAAATTTTTCTAACCCATCCATATTTGCAGCAAGCAACAGAGTAAGACGATCCTTGCTCAATTTGCCACTATGACAAATTTGGCCTTTTAAAGACAAAGTGCGATCAGGAAGACACTTGTAAAAAAAGACCCGTTTCATCCGCGTTGAAAATATTCTTGGGCTCATAATTCTCTATTAACTTTTGAATGTTTTCTCTCCATTGAACGCACACTTCATCATCAACGGCCGCGCTTTCACCGCACACTTTTTTGAAACTTACATTATTTCTCTTCTTGAAATTGTCCAACCAGCCATTATTTGCGTTGAATTGTGTTAAGCCCAATTTTGCGGCATACACCTTTGCTTTTTCTCTTAGTAAATGTCCTCCAACTGGAATAGTATTAGATTCTCGGCATTGCAAAAACCAAGTGAGTACTCTCTTTTCTAATTCCGGGTATTCTGGTAATTTTTGGCGCTTACGTTTGGTGTTTAAGGGCAAACAAATACAGATCCTTTTTTTCAAAATTGATGTGATAGTAGATGGCGCAATACCGAACCTTTTCCCAATTTCTACTTGTTTTTCACCATTTTTTACGGCAAGAATAATTTCTCTTTTTTTTTTTTTAATTGGCAATATTTTGCACTTACGAGAACTTGACTTCTTGCGTCCTAATTGATACTAATCTACGCTAGTTATAGAAAACAAAGCAAAACTTATGAATAAGCGTAACTGTAAAATAATAACGGTTAAAAAACGTACTATGTTTTCGTCACGTACGGTTTTTTGTGAAAAAAAATACGAGTTGTAGAGGCTTTTGAGGAAAAAATACGAGTTGTAGAGGCTTTTGATACACATTTTTCAATTTTTGTCTCAAGAAAAATACGAGTTATCAAAGGGACCGAAATACATGCATTTTTCGCGAATTTTTCTAGGGACCGAAGAAATACTATGAAATATCAAGGTTTTTCGCTTATCGAGGTTACGACTTTTCGAAGTTTCACTGTATATGTATAAATATACATATATATGTATATATTTTTTTTATTTTATTGTTTCACCAGTGTGCCGTTCTTTTTGCCTCGAAGGACCATGAATATTCCACGCACTCACCTTTTTTTCTTTTTGCACTTCAAATTTAGGTATGGTTTTGTTACTTTCCGCGCTCTCACCTTCTCGGTTACCACGACAGCCTTTTCCAAATAAAAAGCAACGAATTTCTTCAGGTAGATGTATGTATAGATGTGTAAACGGGTGTATTTAATGCAGTTTTGTGTGAGTTGATGTATATATGTATACAAACGTGTATATTTAATACGGTTTTGTGTAATATATAAATTATTGGTATAAAAGGTAATATAAAAAATTATTATTGAAAATTTTCGGGACGATATTCGCACACGCGTAGAAGTCGCTGCTGAGATCGAAAGCGAAGTGAGTGCTTATTTATACAGCGATGTTAAGGAGGCTAATCACACGGTAGTTGGCGAAGATTGTGGGGTCTCCTTTTTTATGGATTGGGCATAGCACACTTAAATTCCAATCGTTGGGCATGCTTTCGTCCGACCATGTTTTACAAAGAAGCTGATGCTTCAGTTCCTCGCCGCCGTGTTTGAATAGCTCGCCCGGCAATCCGTCGGCACCTGCCGCTTTGTTGTTCTTCAGGCGGGCAATTGCTATTCGAACTTCTTCATGGTCGGGCAATGGAACGTCTGCTCCATCGACATCGATTGGGGAATCGGGCTCTCCTTCTCCTGGTGTTGTGCGTTTACTGCCATTTAGCAGGCTGGTGAAGTGTTCCCTCCATAATTTAAGTATGCTCTGGGCATCGGTGACTAGATCACCTTTGGAGGTTCTACAAGAGAATGCTCCGGTATTGAAACCTTCTGTAAGCCGCCGCATTTTTTCGTAGAATTTTCGAGCATTACCCCATTCTGCCAGCTTATCAAGCTCATCGCACTCACGCATTTCGGCCTCTTTCTTCTTCTGTCTGCAAATGCGTCTCGCTTCCCTTTTCAACTCTTGGTATCTATCCCATCCCGCACGTGTAGTGGTCGATCGTAACGTTGCGAGGTAGGCAGTCTGTTTTCTCTCCGCTGCGATACGGCACTCCTCGTTGTACCAGCTGTTCTTTTTTGGTGGCTTTTCGATCCGGAGACTGCCAGGTAGCTTGATGTATTTTCTTATGCTGGAATCTAGTACTACAGATAACCATATTTCAGGCCCCGGCGAAGTCAATCAGCCTCTACCCATTTGGGGATGTTTCGTCGTGGAGGCTGAATTTACCGACCGTAGTGCCAAATATACCTTTTTTGCCCACCCTGGCGTTAAAGTCGCTAAGCACGATTTTGACATCGTGGCGGGGGCAGCTCTCATAAGCGCGCTCCAAGCGCTCATAGAAGGCATCTTTGGTCACATCGTCGGGGCGTGCAAAATTGCTATTGCTAAAAAGAATGGTGTGGACTTTCCTCAAATATCCGCTTGCTTAAAAATATACATATTTCTGTTGTTAATATACCTACTTCTGTTAACAATATTGCGACAACTCTACCTAGACGATGCAGCTTAAGTGTTACAATCATAATTATGTGACTGTTACCATAGGCCCTGCAATGATTATGGAAGCTTTGCAATTCTTACTGAATATACTATACATATGAATAAGAACTGGATACATAATTTAATAACAGCTCCGTTTATCACATCTACCAAGGTTGCCAGATTGGTTCAATCTCTTCATTCGGAACAGATTTCCGACATTAACTATTCAGTCAATTGTATTCCCATAACTCCTATATCTGCAGACCTAACTCTTTTAGACAATAGTGAAAACATGGACAATAACCGATTAGACGTAGCGCCAAGTGAAGGGCAAAACTGACTTACATAATTCAGGATAATAATTCCGAATAATTATCATTTGGAACAATATACGTTGGGCCGAAACATATATTCTCTGACGCATATATGTAGTAAGATAACACATTCAAGAATTCGCAATTTTGACAGAAGAGCGTGTACCAGTCAAAACTTGTTCTACAATTGAAGAAAATTAGAATTGTTGCAAATTTATAATACTGTATACATTTATCTTGGGAAGTGTTTAGGACGTTGCACTGTGTTACGGCTAGTGGAAAAGTAACTTTTCTCCGATTATTTTTTTCAGTGTTTTTAATGGTGCAATTTTGTCACAGACATTCCAAGTAAACAAAAAATACATAAAGCTTATTTTTATGTTGACCCGTTGATTGATTTCAGAAGTCAAATATACAAAATTTTCACGAAAAGAGGGGATTTCAGGGCTGTATTCAAAATGATCTCATTTTATTTTGGTGACAGATATTTTGATTCGGAAAAAAAATCTGCTTTCGGACAAGTATCTTCTGTAAAACAAAGGAATGTTGTTTGAGATATTTTCATATGCACCTTTTTTAGAGCGAATACCTGACTAAAGGTCCATTTTTCCTTTAAATTTGGGTTAGGTAAGCAATATCTAAAAAGTCCCAGAGAGTCCAAGTTCCAAACCACTACAAAAATGTTACATAATTTGTTTTCAACGAACTGTGAAAAAATTAGCTGCCCATACCTACCCTCCTGGGAGTTATAGCGATTTTAGTATATCACTCTCAGTATTTATTCCATAGAAATAGAACGGAAATTCTCGGAATCACTTATTGAATAATTTAATCATATTGGTTTTCGGGTGACTTTCCGTCATCCCACGTCAAATTTTTATTATTTTCAGACCGGTTTCGGCTAATCGCCATCTTTTCTTTTTTGTCACTAATTAGTCCGCATGTGTGTCCGTCTTTATATAGTGTTTTCTTTTAGCTTGTGGTGGTACCTTTCTCTCTCTCTGTTGTTTTACTATTTTATTCTCTCTCTTTCGCTCTCTCTTTCTCCGCCTTTGATTTTACGTCTAGTTAGGTGGGTAAAATAATCCGTTATTGCACGCTTATTTGTATTGTTTTTATTTTGTGGATTCCCTTCATTTACTACATTTAATTTCTTTCTGATGCGTTTTTCATATAAGTGTTTTAATGGTTCGAATATTACATCAGAATATATAATTATAATTTTGACAGTCAAGAATTATGGAATACATTAAAATTTCCTATCAGGAACTGCATGAGTTGATGCAACAGAGTAAAACTAGAAACGTGGAGGATGTTTTGGAATTGCTTGATCATGAGAATGGAGTGAAAAGTAGTTTAATATTTCCAAACATAAAAGATAAATTAAAAAGTTTGTCAATAAGTACAATACACGTCTTCAAGAGTTTAACAGGATGTATGAACGGCTTGGAGCTACGGACTGGATTCAAGAGGGCTAAATTGAAGAAAGAAGTTACATTATGCTGTGAGAAAACAAATATGAAAAGAAGTATGGAACTAATAATAGAAACAGAAGAGGTTTTTGCAGATTTAATTAAATACACAGCTGAAGAATTGAGAAAAGAGGAAGAAGGGGATATAAAGGCAGCTTTGGCTTTCTTTATGGACATGAAACTCAGCGTTTATCAGTGGCAAAAGTTAAAAGAATATCATGAAAAATAAAATTAATTTCCTAGTTACAGAAAACTTTTAGAGGAGAAAAAGAAATGTTATCCAGAGGATGTCGAGTAATTGAAAAGTCTGCTTCAGTCAAACTACAATCTCTTTTGGATCACACCGCGAATAGAATACTGGAATCCCAATCAATTGACCTCCTTCAAGCATATGCAGAGAAATTAATGTTATTGATTAGCAAATGGGGTATGGGTGGATCTTCAGGACATAGCCAGTATGAACAAAACTTTACTGATAATACAGCAACTGATAGTAGCTTGTTCACTATATCTTTGGCTCCTTTAGTTCTTTCATGCAATAAAGAACAAGTGTGGGAGAATCCAACACCATCATCAACCAGATATTGCAGACCAATCAAGTTTGAATATGCTAAGGAGACTGCAGAGTATACAAAGCAACAGGATGATCTCATGAAAGAACAAATAAATAGTATACACGAAACGATTATCAACATAAGCGGATTACAATTTAAAGTAGAACATAAATTGGAGGAAACAATGGTTGATGGAAAAGTCTGTAATTCTTCATCAGATAACAAGTCTGCAGCAACATGCTACATTTGCCACGCAAAGCCCAGTGAAATGAATCAGTTGGACAAAATTGTTAAAAGGACACCCAATCAGGAAGCTTATAGATTTGGATTATCAGCATTACATTGTAGAATAAGATTTATGGAAACCCTACTGAACAGAGATCAAAGAAAAAAGGAAGTTCAACAAAACCTGAAAGATCAGCTCCAAATAACTGTCGATGTGGAAGTGGAACAACTAATGACGGTAACACAGCAAGGAAATTCTTTAGTGATCCTGGGGAAACCGCTCTGGCCACAGGAGTAGATACCGAACTTATAAGTAGGTTTTCTAGTATTCTTCAGGCTATAACTTCTGGATATACGATAGACTGCGATAAGTTCTCTAAGTACGGAAAAGAAACTGCTGGTCTCTATGTAAAGAAATATTCGTGGCATTATATGCCACATACTGTCCACAAGGTTCTTATTCATGGAGCTGAAATAATTCGTTCATTTTTGGTCCCCAATGGGCAACTATCAGAAGGAGCATTGGAAGCAGGAAACAAGGACTTCTGAAACACAAGGCTTTACCATGCGAGGAAAACATCAAGAAAAGACAATTGTGAAGACATATTACATTATCTGCTCGCCAATTCTGATCCCGCAATCACAAGTAGGAGAATACTGAAGGAGAAGAAACACCTGAAATTATCAGAGGAAGCAATGAACTTATTGGTAGATGACTGATAATTTGTAATTTTTCTGTAGAATGCAATAAAATATGCCTGTGTTATAAAATAGTATCTTCAAATTTTTTTTATTCTACATCTATTCTAGCACTCCACATAAATGAGCATAACTCTCTTAAAACTGCAGCTATTGACTTCAAAGTGGTATCAAATTAAAGCTTTTATTGCCACCTTTCAAATAAGAAATGAAAGAGATTTTGATTTTATATAAAATTTCATAGTTTTGCAACAAACATCGAAAAATCATGAAAATTTGACGTTTATAATTCTTGTTTGGACCGCCCTATACTTTATTTAAAAAAACAAAGCACAGGGTATTTATCAGAAATAAAAGAAGAATTAAAATAATTTTTTTTTGTAATTTTTTCGAACAACTTTTTTCTTTTTTGACTTTTGTTGAAAATTTGACCCAACAATTTTTTTCGGTGTTAATTTTTTTTTCACTCATTCTGTTTGGGATTTCATTCTGACCAATCTGTAGAAGTTTCTCATCGATACAAATAAAATTACAGTTTAGGCAATATGATTTCCAAAAAATTCCGGTTTCGCAAGACTGTGCGTTGCTGAGTTACGGCTCATAATACATTATACGGATATTTGTTCAAAACTTGATTCAACACGATGATATAAGGTTTTAAAAGTTATTAGAACCTCTCTTCGGGCTGGCAAGCTGAGAAAAAACGGTAACTGCAATGATTCGCCAAGTGGGCTTCCAAACTTCTTCATTACTTTATCGGCTGCAGAAGCTTAGTGGATTGAACTTTTGGTCATTCTTTCAAAAACTGGCGATTTTAAAGGAATTGCGGAAGAAGAAGCCAACAATTTAACAAAGCAAAGGTGGTATCGCTTTCTTGTGTGAGATATTTTGTCTACCGTATTCGACAAATCCTTAAACTTTTTAAAGATAATGCCGGCATTTTTGGAAAAACATTTGACTGGAGAGTGGAATTTCAACAGAGAGGTTCCCCGCATGTAGTTACATTACAAGTATTGGTTTAATAATACTCCCAAGATCAACTTTGAAGATCTACAGACATTCCTGAATGTCATTTTTTTCATGGGCGATTTCTACAGATGGTTCACTTATCACTTAGATAATTACTTGTTTTACCAAAAGCATAACCACACTCGGTATTGTACTAGGGATATAAGAGGACAACAGTTTTGTAGTTTTGGTGTACCATATTCAAAATGCCTTCAATGTAAATAGTAATTCAAAATGTTTTTAAAACTAATTTTACTTCAGAAGATATTTAATGTATAATTTAAGTTTTAATTATTTCAGAAGGTTTTAAATGATTTTGAGCTATCCTGTCTGATAGTAAAATAAATAATCTTTCGGATATAATTTGTTAGTTTTGAGACCAAACTTATAAAACCCTAGTTATTTTATATTACTCCAAAATATAAAAAAATGGTGTTTTTTAGTACAAAAATACTGATAAAAAGTAATGAAGGACTAAGTTCGAGTGCAGCCGAACATTTTATACTCTTGCAACTTGCAAGAATCAAAGCCAGGGCAATACTTTAAGGTGTAAAACCAATCAAATATAACAAAATCAGCCGGATGTTCGTAAACCCTGGTATCAGTAATATAGGGGTTAGGCCAAGTTTTCAATCAAATTTAGTTATATTAAGCTCCTACATACTCTTTTATAAAGAACAGTCGCTCTCTTATTTTAATTGAGATAACTCACATATTGGTCGATATATGTATGTGGTATAAAGGCACCAATAAGTTCAAACATCCTTGTATTCAGTGTATGGGGGCTAATGGAAGTATTGGTTCGATTCATTTTTGATGTACAGACATATCATGTCAGAGAAGGATTATGACCGAAATTTTCGACCAAATGTTAATTATAGGCACCGGGGTCCAAATATATTCAGTACATATGGTTTTACAAAGTTTTTATGGGATTTGAACAATTTTTTGACATCAGGTGGGAAACACTAAAGACATTATCCGGTGGCATTAAAAAGTAAGAAGAATGCCAAGTATTTAATTTTGTCGAAATCGGTTGGACGGGTCGCGAGATATGGGATTTCACCAAATCGTGGGCGGTGCCACGCCGCACATAGGGATTTCCGTGGCTGAAATTCAAAAATGGTATGTTGTCTGATTTGAATGAAAATTTCACAGTTTGTTACCAACTATCTATACATTATTTTCCCCAAAGTATTAGGATTCTATCGGCATAAGTTTTTTGTCCAGAGCTGCCCAAAGTTGGTGAATGTGGAAAACATCAAAATTAGCAAAAAATTTACTCAAAAGTCAAATCATTGATACAATAAAACAACTATTGAAATTCAACTTTATTATTATTTTTCATTTATAATATGTATCAAAGAAAAATTTGCATCAAAATCCATTAAAAAAAATAATGCATAAAAAATATTGTGGAACAACATAATTTGGACGTCAAAATTTCAATGTTCTTCAAATTCAAAGTGGTGCATCTTTTTAGCGCTGTCTACCGCTGTCGACATACATACACCGAATTAAAGCCTGAAGTCTCAGCTAAACGATAAAAAAATTCAGCTGCCCCAAATTGCCCCCTTGAAAAAAACAATGAGATACTCTAAAATGGCAAGTTACCGCCCAAAAGTATGCAATATATATATAACAAGGATTACAGGAACTATAGGATATATCATTCCGGAAGAATTGGACGCATATCCACTAACGAAGATGTGATGCATCACTTCTTAATGTCTTCGGGACCGTACATAAACATTTTTCGTAATAAAATAAAATTAAAAAAATTAGAATGTCACGAAGATGCAAAAAAGTTGCTAAAAGAGACTTGATAAAAGAGAATTTAGTTTGTATGGGAGGTGGGCGTAAAAGTGGGCGGATATTATTGAAATTTAACACCAACATATATAATGTCATAAAAATGCTATGTACCAAAAATCAGTGCTGTAGGTCAAAAAATAAGTTTCACCTTATATGGGAGGTGGGCGTAAAAAAGGGGGCGTGATTTTGATTTTTAAATTTTTTTCTTGATTGGAATCCAAAACAATGATGTACCAAATGTCAATGTCCTGTGACAACTCCTTATATTTTTAGCCGCAGTATGCACTAGCAGAAACCTATGTGCGCCGGTTCCCATAAGGCTCTCTCATATCACATCGGTGGTTAAATTTAATGTCTCTGGCGTATTTATTTACTGATTTATCGCGTTTTTAGTAGTTTTTAACAGTACCGTTGTATGGGGAGTGAACGGGGTTATCTTACGATTTCATCCATTTTCGCACTGTCGGTAGAAATTCTTGTAAAATTTGTAGTCAGAAAATTATGTATTATGAAATGTTATTGTGGCTTAAATGGTTTAGGAGATATGTACATACATTAAACTGGTTATTCAAAAAAATTTTCGCACAAATGCCCTTTGCTACTGTGATCCTCTGTACAACAGATTTACATATATCTTTATTTAGTGCTTACTTATGACACTTTATAAGTTTTCGGTTAATGGCGATTTGTGGGCGTGGATGCAGTCCTTTTAGGCACATCTACGAACTCGAACTTTTTTTGTACTAAGAAACCTTCATACCAAGTTTCATCGAGATATTTTAATTATTACTCAAGTTACAGCTTACACGGGCGAACGGACGGACAGGCATACAGTCAACTTTTCTCATCACCTTGATGATTTATATACTTGTATATACTATACAACCCTATGCCTATCTCGATTACTTTTAGGTGATACGTACAACCGTTAGGTGAACAAAATTATAATACTCTGTAGCAACTGTATAAAAATAAATAAATATGTAACATGGTTTAAAACAGTCTCGAGCCATACAAGTGTAATCTTTCAAATTATAGCTAATATCTAAAAAACTTGAGCTTATAGTGAAAACCCGATTTTATATTTAGATTCAGCTCTCGAATATAGCTAAGATCAGCTTAAAGAACCTTGGCGCAAATAAAAATAATTTTTTTTGCCTTTTATATACTAAGGTCACAAACTTATATCTGGTACATAAATACATACATACCTGCGCAAAAAGCAGTATATTGGTGCTTTCGGCTCCATCTTTCTGGAAACAAGTAATGCAGAAATATTTTTGAATTCTCCTCGGCCTGGGAATTATATAACCTAGAGTGGAACATCAGAACCTTCCTCCAGGTTCGTCTAAAATATTAGTATCTGGTATTTTACAACAGAGGTAAGCATATTAGCCCTTAGTGGCATTTTGCACCGTTTTGGGCAAGCGTGCACATTTTGAGGGCTAGATGAGGGGATCATCGCGGGCAAACATGAAGAGGGAAGTGAGAGCAACATGTTGACAGTGTTTACAAATGAGAGCAAGGTATTTTACCACTCCTTGTTTACAAATGAGAGCACGCGCATATATAGGAAGTTGCACTGTGGGTAACAATAGTAAAATTGCTTAACAATTTTAAGTTTCTTTATAACTGCCAAAAATTTTTAATATGTAAGACAAATAATAATAAATATAATAAATATTTCGGAAGATGTTCTTTGGTTAAAGTTTCAGCTGCTTCCAAAATGCATTCTTTAATGAAATCTCCATCGAAATATGAGTGATTACCGAAAATGTAAATGCAATCGCAAAGCTAACATGGATTGTACCGTTGCTATCAACAGAACATTTCTAAAAGTACAATATTCCAGATAATACCATATTTGGAACAACTTAAGTAAGTTACAAATCTCTGCTTTAATGTTGTCTAACGACTTTAAGTTCATAAAAAATCAGTATGAGATTCACCCGAGTATGGGATGTATACCGATCATATTTTTCATGTTGCGCTTCATAATGTCTTTGAATATTGTATTTTTTCATCTGAACATATTTTTTATATAGCAGACATTGTATGCCGCGAGAGCTTTTCTGACATAAATACTTTTCGTCCCATTTTACATTAAATTAATTAATTTTTCTTTTTAAATTTTGGACACTGCTTTCACTCGCTGGTAACAATACGGCACATTTAAATGTTGTTTCTGTTTCATCAAACACATATGCACAAATGAGCGCTCAGCGCACACATTATAGCAGAAACAGCGAACAACGCACAACCGCAGCCCGAATCAGCTGATACGACCCATCTTATGAGAGCGCAATATAAATGATTAGCCAACACCGCTTCTACCGCCCGCTTTAGCGTACGTTGCCGTAGAATTGCCCACGAATTGGGGCTTTCCACGTAGAAACGAGTCAACTGATTGCTCTCTCACAACGCAAGGAAGCCAGTCTCGATATTTTTGAACTTTTCTTAAACTAACTCAAAATCAGAGTCGAATCCTGTTTTTTATAAACACTTAAATTATTTTTAATAGTTTGACTTCAGTTTTGATATTTTGTATTATGAAAAATTGTAATTGAAAGGTTAGATGTGTAAAAAACTACATATGCGTATTGAGCAATTTTTCAACATTGTTCAAATGAAAACCAGAACTTCTAATTTCTAAGTTGCTACTATGAGCTAAGCTTTTGAAAAATTTTGTTCACTACGAGCGGTAACTAATAACTCTGGCAATCGATCAAAAATAATGCGCATTAAGCAACGCTAATGCTCTTACAAATTTTATGGTGACAGACGGCTTGTGCATTTATTTTTGGAAAACCAATATAAATTTAACGAAAAAATTCGTTTATTATTAACTACGTTAATAGCCCTGACAGACGGCAGCGCTAATATGCATTAGCGGGCTTAATTTACATTTACTTGCGCACTTAACCCATGTTTGTTCATTTATTTAAAAAAAGTGAAATAAAAGTGTGCGAAAAAGTTAAGAATATTGGAAAAATGGGTAGCAAACTGTGCGTTGTTTATTTTCTGGCATCAAAAAATATTAAAATTTGTTTTTGTTAATA
The DNA here is from genome assembly GCF_024586455.1 of Bactrocera neohumeralis. Classification (NCBI taxonomy): domain Eukaryota; kingdom Metazoa; phylum Arthropoda; class Insecta; order Diptera; family Tephritidae; genus Bactrocera; species Bactrocera neohumeralis. The sequence continues at coordinate 13,700,717 of NW_026089622.1, read as the reverse complement.
TACATACTTGCACATAATTTAATTAGCAATATAAAACTGCCCTCTCATGCTGTAAACACAAACAAGGCAGCAGATTTCATGCGACATCTGTCGAACAATAGCAGAAACTAGCCATTTTTGGGCAGTGTTGCCTACTCAAATTAGGTAAATTCAGCTAAATGCGCGAAATTCTTGTGTATTCCAAAATGAAATTGTCAAATGCGCAAAGTAAATGTAAATTAAGCCCGCTAATGCAAATTAGAGCTGTCGTCTGTCAGGGCTATAATGAAGGGATAAGCGGAATTCGCTATTTCTGCCATTAGCGTTTGTATTCTAAGAAAATATCTGTATATTATGGTTACAAGTATATTTTCATGTATGTAGAATCTACATTGTAGATATATAAAACTCCCTTGCGTATGGACGTATAAAAGCCCACAACTTGAGACAAGATTTCCCATTTGTAACTATAATTAATTTTTACAGCTGACATCACCACGATTAACTGTTCTATCACTTATATAGTGGTGTGAACAATATGGTAGGTATTGTGAAGTTTAAAAATGTTCCGTTTTCTTATTTATACTATGTTCGGACCGACATTGAAAACATTTTGAAAACACATTTGTATGTTGTGGAATCTAAGTCTTTCGGACCGACAATATGAGTTTTCGATGAGTTTTCACTGACAACTATCAATAGTGGCATTCTCTTGCTCTTGCAAGATTGCACGATGACACAAAATGCCAAAAATCTTATACCGAAGTATGCAAGGCCAAGAGAGCACCTATTGCAGAATCTAGTGATATATGACGGCACGAAAATAAACGTGGGTTTTGGTCTGACATCTTTATAGCCATTACAAATAATTTGCTGCGTGTGTTTGTTGTTGTGCCGTTGCATCAAGATGAAAATTTTGCAATTTCTGCACCGTGCAAGGTTTTGCAAGAGCAAGAGAATCCCCCTAATATAAGAATATCAAGCGACAGCTGTTTTTGTATATGAAATGTAAGCAAATATCAATATATATCTGCGATGAACATCAAGTTTTGGAGGAATCTAACAGCCCTGACAGGCGACAGCGCTAATATGCATTAGCGGGCTTAATTTACATTTACTTGCGCATTTGACTCATGTTAATGCAAGTTTGTAATGCACAAGAATTCCGTGTATTTACTAAATTAGAGTAGCAACGTTGCTCAAAAATGGCTAGTTTCTGCTATTTTTTGACAGATGTCGCTTGAAATCTGCCGCCTTGTTTGCGTTTACAGATTCAGAGGTAAACAGTTTTTATATTGCTAATTAAATTATGTGCAAGTATATTAACAAAAACAAATTTTAATATTTTTAGATGGCAGAAAATAAACAACGCACAGTTTGCTATCCATTTTTCCAATATTCTTAACATTTTCGCAAACCTTTATTTCACTTTTTTTTTAATAAATAAACAAATTTCACTATCAGGTGTCTAAATGCAGAAGTCTGCCGTCTGTCACCATAAAATTGCAATGAGCATTAGCGTTGCTTAAGGCGCATTAATTTTGCTCGTCTGTCAGGGCTATACTTGATTTTTTGCGCAACTTTTTATGCCCTTCCTTCCGTAAACTGACATTCCCCTCATCTAGCCCTCGTTCGCACTTTGCTTACTTTGCGGGTAAAAATTTGCCCATACCTGTTTTACATCGTTATATGCAGCGACCCGTTGAATTCGAACCTTTTTGTAGTAGAAGATTAGAGGAAGAAGAACGTGCCAAAAAACGTGGTTGCCATGTTCCGTAGAGACCCTACCGCTTATATTCAAAAATGTACCAAATCATGAATAATTCGGTATAGTAGGTTTAACTCAGATGTGGCCAGAGTTCAGTATTTCTGCGAAATGATAAATATTTACTATCTGTGGTGGAATGAAGAGCAATACCTTACTGAAAACAATAACCAGCAGACTTCCATAACACTGCGTATTCTAATTGAGGAAAATAAAAATCAATCATTTGCAAGGGAAAATTGAAAATGTCTTAGAAAGTCCTTTTAACGAAACAGACTTAAAAGAATGTCCAAAAAATTACTAACTTCTTGTGGGAGATGAGTTTAGAGTGTTGGCACTTCTAGAAATAAACTCTGATGTTAATTTGTTGTACTTGCATGGTGGCTCAACAAATAATGGCAGTGAATCTGAATGCAATATTAGACTTATAAATTTACCATAATTATTTCCCGTCGAGGAATTATTTTCTTTGGTTCAAAGTCTACCTTCGTAAAAGAATTATATGTGCAATACAATAACTTAAATTTAAAGTATCAAAAACACAAAATGTATTTTGATAGCTTACAGTTTTATTTATAGCTTTAAAAGAAGTATTAAACCAAAACAAAATTCAAATTTTATGTTAATTTTTTTTAATAAAAAGAAAGAATATTACTTTAATTCCAAAGGAAATAATTATACATATGTGCAAAATAGGAAACTTCTTAAAATTCATATCCAATGTTATTTTAACACGTATATAAAAAAAAACTTTAAGTAATTGATGTTTTAAATATTTCTAGTATGTAATAGTATTATAGCCCTGACAGACGAGCAAAATTAATGCGCCTTAAGCAACGCTAATGCGCATTGAAATTGTATGGTGACAGACGGCAGACTTGTGCATTTAGACAGCTGATAGTGAAATTTGTTGGTGTCATTAGACTACCCCAGTTTTTGCCATCGGACCCAGACCTGTGGTTCAAGAAAATAGACGGCTTGTTGCATATAAATCGTATCACATCTGATGTTTCTAAATATTACACCGTAATAACAGCACTTGATGCAGAAACACTACGCCAAGTTTCAGATGTTGCAAGAAACCCAGCGGACACGGGCAAGTATGACAAATTGAAAAAAGATCTAATTGCTCGTTTCAGTGAGTCCAAGGAGAAGCAGCTGATGAAACTTCTAACAAGAATAGAAATGTTCAATAAGAAACCCAGTCAATTGATAAGGGAAATGCGTGATCTGGCCGGCAATAACGTCTCTAATGGAGCTCAACATTGTGGTTGCAGCGAATGCCCAACACCTTTCGCTGCATATTGTCGGCGTGCAAGCCTACAGACTTGGAAAATCTCGCCGAGGTAGCCAATCGAATTGTTGATAATTCACCCTTATACATAGTCGCATCTACAACCATTCCGCAAGACAACGAAGCCAATTGCTCAGCTCTGAACATATCCAAGCAAAACACCTTTGAAGCACGACTATTGGCGTTGGAGACCTCCTTCAACCAAATTATTCAAAAACTAAGCGAAATATCCGTCAACATGGCTGCAACAATGAACCAACGCCGTTGTCGACTACGTGAAAAAGCAAAAGTATGTTACTACCATATTCGATTTGAGCATCGAGGAAATGTCAAGCTCCATGCGAATTCAACAAACATACGGACGGCACGCAGGGAAACTAATCCCGCTGCCGTCTATCGATGCAACTGATGGCAGCGTAGAACAAGACATCAGCATCAAAGAACGAAGACTGAACATTTTTGATAGCAAAAACAATCTTAACTTTTTAATTGACTCCGGTTCTGTCATCTCAATTGTACCACTGAACATCATTCATAAACACTCAAGGATTACTCCTGATAGCCTTCAGCTTTTTGCAGCAAATGGCTCAACCATTCAAACTTTTGGTACCAGAAATCTGTCACTGAATTTGGGCTTACGGAGGAGTTTCACATGGAACTTTGTAATAGTCAACGTAAAATCACCTATCGTAGAAGCAGACTTTCTGGTACACTTTGGCCTTCTGATAGACCTCAGAGCAAAGTGTCTGGTTGATTCACAAATAACCCTTACCATAAAAGGAACAGTTCGGCAGGCTGAAATGCACAGCATATGAACAATAAGCCCCTCAGCAGCAGCATGTTGAGTTCACAACGCCTAATATTTACACCTTACCAACATCAATGGACGTCAATCACAAAATTGTAACAGATTGCCGACCTATTGCAGAGCCACTTCCGCGTTACTCCGGAGAAAAACTAAATGTCATCAAAAGCGAATTCAATGAACTGTTGCAACTAGGTATAATTCGTACATCAAGCAATCCTTGGGCAAGCCCAGTTCACCTAGTGAAAAAGAAAACTGGTGGATGGCGAGCCTAAGCTGACTATCGCTTCCTAAACGCCCACCCGAAACCAGATAGCTATCCGATACCGCACCTCGATAGCATAGTCGACTGCTTACATGGTAAAGCAGTTTTTTCCAAAATAGATATAAAAAAAACTTATTACAATATACGCATGTGCGAAAAAGACATAGCGAAAACAGCAGTGCGAACGCCAATTTAACTTTTTGAGTTTGTCGTTATGCCATTTGGGCTAAAAAATGCCTCTCAAAGGTTCCAAAGATACAAAGACACCACATTCAGAAATATCAACCTTGTTTTCTGTTACCTAGATGACATTCTCATATTTTCAGAAAATGAAAAAGAACATCACAACCATGTCCAGTTGGTGCTGCAGAAACTTAAAGAAGCAAAACTATGTCAACTTATCCAAGTGTGAGTTTTGCGTTAGCGAACTAAACTTCCTAGGATACCACATCTCAGCGGAAGGTATACAGCCACCGAAAGAAACAGTAAAAGCAATCTGTCAATATCCAAAACCGAATACAATTGTTGAACTCCGCCGGTTTCTAGTAATGGTAAATTTCTACAGGAAACATATTCCTAACGCCGCACAAATTCAAGAACCTCTACATAACCTTTTCAAAGACTCGAAAAAAATGACAAACGAAAAATCTATTGGGATGCAGAGCTTAAAAAGCATTCAGCGACTGCAGAGCCAGTTTGGCTACACAAACATTGTTAAATTTTCCGGTACCAAACGCGCCGTTTGCATTAACAACAGATGCGTCGGAGGCTGCAGATGGAGCACACCTGGAACAACAAGTGAATGGGGAATGGAAGCCAATCGCATTCTTCTCAACCAAGCCAAAAAATGCGCAAAAGAATTACTCTGCGTATGACCTTTTGGCAATATACTTAGTCATTAAACATTTTCGTCCAACACTTGATGGTCGCAAATTCGTCATTCGCACCGATCATAAGCCTTTAACGTATGCATTCCGCCAAAAAGCAGACAAAGCGTCTCCACGGCAGGTAAGGCATTTAAATTATATTGCACAATTTCCAACGGAAATCGTTTTCTGTCTGATAAAAATAATGAGGTAGCAGACGAACTCTCCAGAGTATGCCAAATTGATATGTCCATAGCAGTCACAATGGATGAAATAGAAGAAGAACAGCAGAGAGATTCAGGGTTACAACAAATAGTCATAAACAATAACACTAGTTTAAATTTACAGAAGCTAAAATTTCCATCTGGCAATACAATATACTGCGATACATCATGTGCAATGGTTCGGCCGCACGTTCCAGTTAAGCTTCGTAACAAAATATTTCAACACATTCACAATTTCTCACACCCTGGTACAAGATCCACTTTAAAACAAATTAGAAACTAATACATTTGGTTATCAATGAACAAGGAAGAAATGGTTCGTTCTTGTATCAGTTGCCAACGATCAAAAATACAAAAGCACAATCATCTAGCGTCTAAGCCGTTCAAACAAACTGATCAACATTTCGACCATGTCCACCTTGATATTATCATTCTTCCAGAGCATGAGGGACACAGATATTGTTTAACCATGATAGACAGATTCAAACTTTGGCCCGAACTGGTTCCGTTAAAAGATATTTCGGCCAACACGATAACGACAAGCTTTTATTCAGCATGGATCTCACGTTTCAGTTCCCCGAAGACCATAACAACAGATCAGGGCTCCCAGTTTGAGTCCGCAATATTCCAAGCGTTGACAAAAATGGTTGGCGTACACAAGATACGAAGATCAGCTTACCATCCGTCGTCCAACGGCATGATTGAGAGACGGCATCGTACGCTAAAAGCTTCACTCATGTTCAATCGATATACTCCATGGCCACTTCTCCTTCCAACTTCCCAGAAAGAAGACATTGGAACATCCCCAGCAGAAATGCTGTACGGCACCAATCTTCGTTTACCTAGCGAATTCTTTGATAGCGGGGATGGATCATATAGTCCACAGGAGTTCATATTCAAGTTGCGTGAGTACATACAGCAGCTAAAAACCAAGTTCACCGATACACCACAATTCAACACGATTTTTCATCAATAAAAATCTACAATATCGTAGTCATGTGTTCATCCGTTCGGATCATGTGAGAAAACCACTAGAGCCTCCTTACACGGGTCCGTCCGAAGTTGTGGAACGCATTTCAGACAGACTCTATGCAATTAAAATTAACAACGCAATACACAACATATTTGTGGAGAGATCGAAACCAGCGTTCTTTCCCAGAAGTGACGAGTTACCAAATACACCGCGGCGAATCTTTAAAAAAAGAAATGTAACATTTGCAGAGAATTCTAAATCGTGATTAAACCACTGGGAAGGGAGTAGCTGTGGCAACCTAATTTAAATATACTATTTTTAGTTAAGTTTCTCGAGCCGTCTAGCAACATTTTTTATGTAAGAAAGTCGAACTGAACTAATTTAACTATTCGAATGAAATAAAGGAAAAGAAAAATAAGCCAAATATTGTGTTGAGCGTTTTTCTGATAAATTGAGGTAAATAGGCAAAATACAAAAGTGTGGAAACTAGCCCCACACCTGCAGACTTCAAGCGACATCTGTCAAAAAATAGCAAAAATCGGCCATTTTTGAGCAGAGTTGCCTACTTGAACTTGGTAAATTCAGCTAAATGCACGAAATTCTTGTGTATTCCAAAATCAAATTGTAAAATTCGCAAGTAAATGTAAATTAAGCCCGCTAATGCATATTAGCGCTGTCGTCTGTCAGGGCTATTACCCTTTGCAGATACAATGGCACTTTTTAACTGCTTAATAGTATCATACTGCTTGGCATGTGCATATATTTTAACAGTATGTATACCCCAAAGGTCCTCTATAGGGTTAAGGTTAGGACTCAAAGCTGGCCAATCCAATAATTAGATATTCCGGGACTGAAATAATGCTTTCGTAGTGCGAGACTGATGAATCGGGGCGTTGTCTTGCTGAAATATCCAATTCTCGTCATGGAAATACTCAGCAAAAGGAATGAGCTCACTATCCAGTAGATCAATGAATACTTCGGAATTCACTTTAGTAGGTAAAAAACACATACGAGATTTGCCGTTAGAATTAAAGGCAGCCCAAACCATTAAAGATCACCTATTATGGTTTCGCTTATAGCTATAGGATGTCATGTACATATCTCTCCAATATTTGTGATGACCATCTGGACCATCCAAATTAAACTCTTTTTCGCCACTTAAAAATAACATTTTTAAACTTCTCCTCCCAAAACCGATATTTGTCGCAAAATAAAATTCTAGCATCTTTATGTTGCTTTTTCATTCGCGGCTGAGCTAGTTTTGATTCAAACTTAAGGCCCCATTCATGATTTTATAATTTGCTGAACACACTGTCTAGTGATTGGTAGGCCTAACTTTACTTTTATCTGCCTGCAACTCGTACCTTCCCTAATTGCTAAGTGATGAATGCGTCTCTTGGTCCGCTTATCAACTGCTGGTAACCGACCAGTACGCTTTATGACACCATAATTTTGAGGAGTTTTCAAATAATTTGACTGTATTACGATGTCGGTTCACTGACACAGCAATTCGTCCAATGCTTATGCCGGTTTCGTGCATTCCAATTATCCTACCCCGCTCTTCATCCGATAGTTCTGCACCACGTGCAATTTTTTCCGTAACTACATATATAACTAATCCAAAATAATAAATTATTTTTCTACGCACTATATTTAATACCTATAACTTACTTATTTTCCAATTTTTCACTTAGTTTATATTGTATGTTACATACATATGTACATATTAGGGCGGGTCGATTTAAAAATCGCCCATTGCTCTATGAAAATCATATTCTAGGGATCAAAATAAGAAACTTTGCCGAAGGAACCATACCTCTAAAACGAATTTTGATGTCCCCCAATTTGGGTCGAACTTTTGGGTAGGGGCAAATTTTGAAAAATCCCACTTTGACCCATTTAGAGTGCTCCAATCGAGTCCAAATGTATGACCGACCCTCACTATCTTTGGACGGCCGATCCACCCATGCCAGTGGCACACCCCCCGGAACTCCCCTGGGGGGTTCCCCATATAATCATTTGAAAAAATCACCATTTTTGGTGATTTACATGAAAAAATCAGCTAAATGGCTATGTTTTTTCTTAATTTTTATTTATTTATTTATAATAATATCTATTTCTTCTCTTAAGAAATTTATTTAGTCAGAACATATGCAAATGAAAAAATTAATTTAAGTGAGTTATAGAAAAGAAATTTAAAAAAATTATTGTTTGAAGTCTTTTTTACTTTCAAGTCTGGGCAATTTCGCACGGCTCTCTAATGTCGTCGCCATAACCGCCTCTACATTTTCCGGTATACCCCGTTTGGAAACGTTAGCTAGCAATTGAACATGTCGTTCCGTTCCTTGTATGTGTGATGGAATTTTTGGATCATTAAACGGTGGATCATCTTGATTTAAATATTCTTTCAATGTATCGTACGGAATGCTTCGCGTGAATGGTGGTACGAATACGATATTTATATCATTCAAATTGATCATTTTCGTATACCTTGTGCAACTAAAGTATATCTGGTTTTTTATAAACTCTAAGTTCCATTGGCTCGTGAACATCGGTTCGATAGCGTAGAATTTTCTTGATGGCACAGTCGCGCTTTTCTTTCCTATCATCAAACAACATTGATAACAAGATATTTTCCGAATGCGCATAATATGAATTATCTTTAATTACTTGATTGACAATTTTGCGCAAACGAGGTTCTAGAAATCGTGACCAACCAATGAACTTGAAAAATAATGCACTGCCGTACACGACAGAGCTGTAATACTTGAAATTGAAGTACATTGGCACATAACATTTAATTATAAATTCAACCAGAATTCTTAAATTTGCATTTGGATTTTCCGTTGTCAAATATAATCGCAAAAATCTAGCGGCCTTGGTGAGCCACCGATAATGTACAATTTTCCCTGGTTTGATGTTAGCCAGATCCACCGGAACCACGCCGCTAGAAATTGTATCGTATAAGTACTTCGAATCGGTGGAAAATTCTTTTTTTTTTCTGGAGCAGGGGGCATATTTTGCAACTCAATTTTCTGGAAGCCGTCCACCACCTAAAAATATATAATAATAAAATAATTAAAAATGGTTGACAATTATAATAAATGAGTGATAGCAATAACTTACCGGAAGAGTTTCACAAGTTTCGATTTGACGGCTCAGTTTTCCGGTTGCCGATCTTGGTCCAGTGCTGGTTGATTTATCCAAAGCTTCAAACAAATGCCGAAACGAAAGTTCGTTGAAGTGTAGAAGGCAAACAAACCAATGCAATGGTCTTTTTAACAGCAAATCGAATCGTCGTATAATTCCACCGTGTGGACCAGTGTTTGTTGGCTCACCGTCAGTGCATATTTCAATTAATGTATCCAGTGATATATTTTTATCGTTGAAAAAACCATTTAATTTGGTTGTTTTGTATTCAGTGGTTTCATGTTCCAGTCTTACGTAACCAATCAATTTAGAATTGGGTTCTCTCAAAATAACAAGATGAGGTTCTTTTACCATCCTAGTATGATACTTCTCATCAATTTTATCTATCGTTAAAGTATCATCTTTTCTGCCATCGAATAAAAACGCTAACAAATTGGTATCATCTAACCGTTTGCGGAGCACTTCTTGTCTGCATTTCTCTTTTTCTCTGCGAACTTTCGATTTATCTAAGATGAGAGGTTTCCCATGCTTATCTTTAATTTTAAAATCTTGTCAAAGAGCGGTTCCCAATGCTGATGCTACTCTGTCAGGCACACCAAATCTGTCACATACCAAGGCAAAGTTAAAACAATCGTATCTCTCTGTGTATTGTGAACTTGTGCTTCTATCCATATCTTCTTGAACCGGTGGCGGTGCGTATGTTGAATCATCGGGATCTTGGTATGTTAGCATTGATGACATAGACGTTGCTCCTTGCTCTTCAGTTTCCGTCATCAATGCATTCATTGTTAGTCTTCTCTGATTATGTTGATCGTGCATGAACCCTTTGAGGCGTTCGGGAAACCAGCCGCATGCACATGGAGCTGCCTTCAAATCGCATTTACATGTTCCAATGTAAAAAATTGTTTCCAGAGATTTTACATACTCTGTAAATTGTTGGGTGTTGTTTCTTCTCTTGATTTGCTCTTGATACTTGTCAAGCAATTTATTCAATTTATTACATACACTTTTTTCAGCATTATTTCCATACCAAGTTTTTCCCAAATTCCAATCAACTTATCTTGTACTTGAACAGTGAATGATTTATGGGAAAACTTTTTTTGTTCTGTTTTAGCACGTTCGCTTAAGTAAAAATAATATCTCAAGATATCCAGATGGGTTGGTAAATTAAGATCAGTCAAATCAGTAGACACACCAAAAACAGTAACATCATGCTCGGGTATATGACTCATTGGGTTTTCGATAGTTGTTGATGTAGTTGCTTCATCTTACGGTGTAGAGGATGGTGGATTCATTGTAAACTTGTTGATTTGGAATGGTCACTTCGCTTATTATTTTTTTTGAAACACCATAGTGGTTATTGCTTTAGTTCTCCTCACTTTCAGAGGTAATAAGAATGAAATGGTAATTTCAATTCTATTTCGAAATTTGCCCCTACCCAAAAGTTCATAGTGACCGATATTTTCAGTATAAAATCGGCAGGATGCCGAGTTTCTATATAATATCTAACAAATTGACGTATATTTTCGATAAAAGGATAGGAAATGGGGTACCTATATTCAATAACTGGGAGCCTGAACAGTTTTGGTCCGATTTGAATAATTTTTTATCATTAACTGGCAAACATCAAAAGCAGTAAAGCTTCACCCCAAAATATATTCATTGGTGCTTAATATGTTGCTATTAGTCCGAATTTGCTCATTAGCACTACCATATAATAAAATCAAAAACAGCGATCGAAAAGTCCGGATACATTAAATTTTTTTTTAAAATTGGTAAAACTTTTACCGAAACATTTCAATTGACGAAACAAGTTTATGGCGATGATTGCCTATCGCGTAGCAGAGTGCACGAGTGGTTTCAACGTTTTCAAAGTGGTCGTGACGACATAAATCACGATCAACATGTGGGCCAATCAAAATCCGTGAGCTCCGGAAATTCCATCGAAACTGTTGACCATTTATAGCATATTTAGAAGAAATGAGCACGTTCAAAGGCAGAAATATATGACGACTGTGTATGTATACGACTGAATTCATGCGAGAATAAATAAAGAGAAATGCTTTGAAGAAAAATATACAAAGTCACACAGAGAATGTAAAAATGCATTATCTGAGTTACATATGCGTAACTATTTTGTATTATATGAAACATTGTTTTCCGAAAAATGGTAAAAATTTTAATTTTTTTTACGAAATCTAGAAAAATTAAATAAAAAATAATATTAAATAAATTATTATTTCAAAAATTATATTAATTTCGACTATTACAAAATGAAGATGTGCCAAATGAACTTAAATGTGCTCATATAAACACGTCTTGGGTTATTCGTTTCATTTCTTCAAAAAAATTAATGACCTTCATGAAATATGCATATTCACATTATTTCGTTTTCATTTCCAGATTTGTACCAATAGAATTTCTATGGCATATACATAGTACATACATATATTATTTCTTTGGCACATTTGTCTGTATGTTTACGAAGGCAAATGCGGGCCACATACTTATCTCGCACAAGTGTCGCACGCATCTTTCGCAACTCCGTTGCCACGGACAATCAATGGTCGAAACTCACGTTTTGTCAAAGAGTCAATCTATCGAAGCACTGACGCGACGACAAGGCGCCACAACATTGTGTTGTTGGCAGAAAATCCGAGCTGTGACGAAAGAAACTAACAAACGATCGCCGATTGTTACCGCTTCCCTTGCTGCTCGAACAGCTTCGCCAACAAGCTATCGTATATACATACATATGTATCAGAGAACTGCAAAACTCACTTTTTCCTTGAATCAGCTCATACGCAAAAGTTTCTATTCAAGTCCAATCACTGAGCGAAATACAGCGTGGAGTAAAAATCAGCTCATGTTGCCGAATCGCTCATTCGCGTACAATGTGAGCCTTCGGTCCGAAATGCTTTGCTCACGTTTGCTCACTTCACGAAATATTTAGCTCATGCTCGCTCACTTTACGAAATTTTTAGCTCACTTTCGCTCAGTGATTGGAATTGAATAGGAACTTTTGCGTATGAGCTGATTTAAGGAAAAAGTGAGTTTTGCAGTTCTCTGGTATATACATATATAGTTTTTGTATGCTTTGTTCGCGATCAGCTTATGTGTCACATGCATTGCATTAAGAATTTGGTACACAACTTATATTTTAGTATGTATTTGTCATCCCGTCGATATGGAGCAAGGAGATATTTTAGAAAAAATACGTACAAACGCCTACACATTGTCAGCCCGATATAAGGGAAGGAGCCATGTTTGGAATATATTATCTGAAATTATTGAAGAGGATGGCACTATTTGGAATGGATTTACATATATACTGCCAATCCTGTAACAATATTTTAAAATATTTGCCAAAAAATTCTTCAAATTTAAACAGACGTATGTATGTAAGTGCTGCAAATCGCTTAAGGAGACGGCGCTTTTATTCAAACACAGTGAGTTTATTCATATGCGTTGAGTTTGCTCATACCCATTGAGTTTGCTCATTAGGCGTTGAGTTTGCTCTTCTGTGTTTTTGTTTTCATTCAACACGATCATTGTTGAGCCGAATGAGCGAACGCTCAGCAAGCAAACGAATTTACCGCAATTGAGCTGAATTTAGCTCAGTAGCGAAAACATTCACGAATGCCATTTTGAGCGCTTGAGCCGAATGTGCTGATAGTTCGGGTATTGATCGTGCATGAACATTTTTGCGCTCAACGGAGCCGTTCTCTGATATGTATGTTTTTGTATGAGCTTGCATACATATCGACGCTAATTTTTGCGAGCCACGGAAAAATATTTTAGAATTGACAAATATTGTAATTCGACAACAGATATGTTGCCACTTTTTCACTTTTTTCTTAGAACAAACACCAGAAAGTTGTTCAATTTATGATTTTTAGCTTTTGCCATCGTCGCGAAAAGACGCTTGTGGCAAAGGCATGCTCGGGGAGATGTTACGGCGTCTGTTTTTATGAATGAAGCGAGGTCGCTTGTGGAATTTGTGCCTGCGTTTATGAATGAAATCGTATTTGTTGTAAAATTTACTATATTTGGCTTTCGCCAATGTGGCGAAAATATTGACTTGTGATGCTTCTGATATTTCACACAATTGTTTTTGTAGAAGAATGTCTCAATTTTTTGTTGGTGACATATACATGTACGCATATGTATGTATGTTTGTATGCTTGTGCATTATTTGTTCGGCAATGTATACAATGTATGTACATAAGTATAAGTATAAATGAATGTACATATATGAAAATGCAAATCAATGCGCGCACATGCGTATACACAGGCTGACTTCGAAAACGTACTACTGCAAAGTTTTGATGCGGTTTTACTACAGTATTTATACATCATCTGTATGCAACATCAAATAGCATCGTATATCTATGCATTGTATATTTTGACGTTTTACAACACTTTTACTGCAAAGTTTACTTTCGCAAACAGCTATTTTAGAAATTTAAATTCAGCGAGCGTAAAAATATCAAAATGAATCAAAATAAAGCCAAGAGTGCAATTATAAACCTCTTCTTACGTTTCTCTGAAAATAAATGCACAAACAACATTCAAATTTTTTGTAAAATATTGAAATCAAAATATAAAAGAGTGTGCATTTTAAATAATTTCAAATATAATAATGATAAAAAGCACATTAGAAGAAAGGTGCTTAAAAATTCTGGATTCTGGAAAACTATTAGCGAAATGCCAATTGATGTATTTTTTCCCGCTTTAGGATGAAACCTTCTACGTGTAAGGTAACTATACCTACAATATGTATGTACATCAGTGAAGCGCTTTACCTAGCCCGCGGGCGGCCGACTTTATTGCTCTCTCACAGATTCGCTCACACGTATTAGTCAAGCGTTCTCTATACATTGTGGAAAATTAATGTGCATTTGAAAGTGTAAACACAATGGCTACGACAGACTGCAGCGGCACGACAGTGAACTGAAAACGTCGTTGTTCATCTTACTACATGTACATTTTGAGAAGCAACAACAACACAATGGCCGGCATGTACACAAAACAACGCAGTTGTCCATTTTGCATGTACACAATTTCGTTGTGGCCATACTAATACCTTTCACTTCAATGAAATTTTAATATTTTGTTCAAAGTGAAATTTTTTATGCAAAAAATGAGTAAATAGGTAAATATTTTTGCTTTAAATTATCACTTGTTATTACAAATGATATAATAGAGCTATAATATAGCTATTTTATGCTTTTATTTGTAAAATAGCATCAAGTTTGTTAGAGCTGTGAATAATTTTACATTTTACATATTAGTGGCATCACCACTCTACCTCCTCTTTCTATCTTCCATTCTACTGTCAACTCTACTGTCGTCCTACTGTCGTTGGCAAAAATAGGAGCAAATTGAAGTTAGCGAGAACGACAACTGTCGGCCTGCAGTCGTGTAGTCGTGCAGCTGTCAAAATAACACTGCCCATAAGAACGTGTGTATTTTTATATTTGACAGATGTAGTTTGCAGTCTGTCGTAGCCATTGTGTTTACACTTTGAAAATCACTTGATCAACGACTGTTGACTGCTACGCATGTAATTTGTATGTGCGCGCTGATTAACAATTTTACTATAAAACCATGAAAATATTGATTTTTAGTTTTTTGATACAGCCGTTTAGGTGAAAACTTCAACATAAATTCAATATTTAAATTTTTTTGAATTTTAATTTCTTTTTGACACGTGAATTGTCTTTATTTTTGTAATTGATAAAAAATTAATAAGGAATTTCATTAATTTCACAATTTTGTAAAAGTTGTCGAATCACTTTCAAATTTTTTTTATATTAATTAATACTAAAGTTTGGTAGTGTGCGTTTGGGCATCACTGAGGTACATACATAAGTATACGTTTTATATATTTTACAAAAATACATTCACAGAAGCTTCAAACTATGTTAAAGCCATTATGGAGAACACCTCGAACTGGTCGGCCTTGCTTATCGTTAGAAAGATGTATATACATCAGTGGCGCTCAACGCAATAAAAATCCAAACACGCGTGTTTGACTGATAATTCTGCTACTGCGAAAAATATCACACACACACGAAAGCGGCTGAACACGTACGCTAGGTACGTACGAAAATCTATAGCAATGTTTGTGCAACGCAAACGTAAAATGTAGTAGTATTGAAGCGTGCGCACGACTGATATACATACATAACTCTATGAAAACTTAGCAACCAAAACAGTTTCCGTGAATTAAGTGATCGTTTTCACTTAGGTATTGGTACTGCATATTACAACTTTATTCGTACAATAAAAGCAATTGGTCGCTTAAAAGCAAAGTTAATAAAATTTCCAGCAACCGACCAAAGCCAACGAGCTACTGTGGAGCAGTTTGAGTCTAGTCGTGCTCTGCCCTTCCATTTGTGTTAGGGTGTGTTGATGGAATGCATGTTCGCATTCAGCAGCCTAAACCTGATAGCATAAGCTATTATAATAGAAAAGGACAATATTCAGTTGTTGTACAGGCAAGTATTATCTTCTTCAGGTATATTTAACCCAAAAATGTAACTTCAATATACATATGTAGGCAATAGCGGATAGCAAAATGCGTTTTACTGATGTCTTCGCTGGATATCCAGGACGGTGTCATGATGCATCCATATGGCGCAACAGCCCAGTACGACAAGCTATCATAAACAAGACGCTTAAAATTTCGCCAAAATATCATTTATTGGGAGACGGTGCTTATCTTTTAGAGACGTTTTTAATGGTACCATACAAAGATAATGGGTATCTTACACAAGAACAAAAAATATTCAACTATGTGCTAACTTCGACAAGAGTCTTCATAGAGCAGGTTTCGGTATTTTGAAAAAAAAAAATCGGATTCTTAATTCACTTGAAATCTAGAACTTGGTCTTGGCAAAGCACATAATAATGGCTTTTATGGTGCTTCACAATTTTATTATCGATAACGAAGATTGTAATATTGACGAAGAAACTTTAATAAATCAAATAGACGTTGAATATAATTCACAACCTGATGTGTCCACAAATTTTTTAAGAGAAGAAGCCATGCTAAAAAGAACTAATCTAACTACTTTACTTTCAGCTTAATATTTACATGCTCATATGTCATGGCTGAAGCAAGAGTCCACATGTTAATTTTCAATCCCTTTGTAATGTTTTTTTGCTAAATTAATCTAAAATTTTTAATTTGAATTTTAGCTTACTGTATTTTTATAAAATATTTGACAATCATATACTTACCTCCCCATTAAACTGTGAAATTTAATATTTTATTTTTAAAGTTGTAATAACATTTATTTATAATTTGTACTTCATGTGCTTTAAAGATTTAAAAATATAACATTGAGAAAAACGTTTAAAAATAAGCCGTAAATGTGCTATGCACAGCTAACTAAACTCTGTCGGTAATGTATTCCATTGGTTATTAGACATCGATGTCAGTAGCAATGGGAGGCGGCTTCGCATTTCTTCCACTTTTTGTTTTTCCATTTCCAGCTTTTCTTTTTCTATCTGCATCAACTCTTTTAAAATTTCTTTGTCTGCAGAGGCTTCTTTTTCCAAAAAACTTAGAACCTCGCACTTCTTTCGATCTGATTTTGATTTTGACTGTGGCGGTGTGCTATCTTATTCACGAAAATCGTTAGTATCACCAGTCTCACCCAATATGTCATATAGCGATGAATCTAAAGTCACCTGAGTCATCGTCCATTTCCTCGTAAAATTCCCAATGGGTGGGAACACAACAGTTAAAGAGACGAATTATTGAAAAGTTACACGCATTTTTTCACACTAATAATGCTGTGGTTAATATGTTCAAAACAGCATTGGAACGAATGCCATCGGATACGCACAAATTTGTCATAAGAGCGGATTGTACCCCAACAGGTGAACATGTGCGAAGATTCAATGCAACAACCGTTAATGATGTTGCTGCAATTATTGTTGGCGATCCAACTAAATCGCGAGACATTGTCGTTCAGCGAAGAAGCAATATCATGCATCTTGTAAACGAGACACATCGTTTGTACGATGCATTACAATATCTAATCATTTATTGACAAGGGCAGGACGGATACGACATCACGTTGAAGATGGTCGATCCAATTACAGGTACAATATTTACACACTTATTATTGCTATTATTGGTTTCCATTAACAATTCATTTAATTTTGCATTTTCAGGCGTATCAACGAATAAAAATCTAAGCGCAATGAATTACTATGCATATCGTATGATGATTCGTACAAATGAGGAGAATGTCATTCTGAAGTGCCGTCGGCTATTCCAGCAATTCGCTGTCGACATGTATGTCAAAGTCGAGACCGAACGTTTAGCGTTCATCCGATTCAATCAGGCAAAGCTACGATCTGAGGACTATATACACTTGCGTGATGCTATTCATTCAGATGGTGACGTTCAGAATATTGGACTTATGACGATTCTCTCATCATCTTATATCTGAAGCCCACGCCACATGCACGAATACGCTCAAGAGGCTATGACGTACGTGCGAAATTTTGGAACTCCGGATTTATTTATTACGTTAACATGCAATCCGAAGTGGACGGAAATTGAACGTGAGTTGGAACCGGGCCAAAAACCGCAAGATCGCCATGATATAATCGCCAGAGTATTTCAGCAAAATCTAAAGGTTATGATAGATGTGCTGTAATTAGGGGTGTGCGAATATTCGAAATTTCGAATTATTCGACGCGAATCGAACCGAATTATTCGATCCGAGATTCGACCCGAATATTCGCATTATTCGAATAGTTCGAATAATTCGAATAGTTCGAATAATTCGAATAATTTTAATATTTGACTATTTGTATGATTTTTTAATAAGCGCCAGTAGTATTTGAATCTCGTTCATGCAACTGACGTACATCTGTCATTCTCGTTTCAAATATTCAAAATATCAAACATTGGTTATTTTTTTTTAGTTGAATAAATGTCTTCCCATAATTCTGAAGAAGAAAGTGTGATTGAGGAAGTGGAACCTGAAGTTGGTGCGGGAGATAATAAAGAGGTTGTGTCTTCAACACATCGGAGTCCTGCTTGGAATTTTTTTAAGCTCTGTTCTGAAGGATACCGAAAAGCAATATGTAATAGTTGCTCGAAAGTATTAAAATAACCAACATGTATGATGCTATTTATTTTTGAATTTTTATTATTTTCTGACTTATATATACATATATATCTATATTAGTTAATCATTATGTTTTTCTAGCTACCACGTCACCTATGTTAAAGCATTTACATTCGAAACATCCTATTTTATATCAGAAATGGTTTGAAATAGGAAAAAAGAGTATAGTTGCAGAAGAAAGTAAAAATACTGAAGAATCTCCAAAACGTCAGAAACTCGGGCCACTTACTAAAGCAGAGCTAGATCAACTATGTATGGAGATGATAGCAATTGATATGAAACCTTTTTCTTGTGTAGAAGATAAAGGTTTTCGAAGATTATTAAAAAGACTCGATTATACATATGATCCGCCATCAAGTACTACTTGCTCCCGTAATCTCTGTTCTAACTTATACGAACAAATCAAACAAAAATTGATGGACGAAAAGCAAAATGATATAGCATCTGGCTTAATGAGTTTATCTTTCACTACTGATGGCTGGAAGTCAAGATCTGGGCACCATTACTTATCATTAACTGTACATTACATGACAAGTAATTTCCAATTAAAAAATTTAATGATTGGCCTAACGCAACTTGAAGATCGTCACACAGGAAATTATATTAAACTAAAACTTGAAGAAATGATGTTGGAATGGAATTTATTAGATGTTAATAATGTTCCAATTTTCCTTACTACTGACAATGGTGCTAATATCTGTAATGCTATCCGTCAAAGTAGTTGGAATCACATCTATTGTTTTGCGCATACACTTCAACTGGTTATAAAAGATTGCCAAAAACACACCAAAGGGATTGAGAAATTATTAAAAAAGGTAAAGTTTATCGTACTAATGTTCATATAAGGTTTTATTGTGATTTGTATATTTAATTTTCAATTGAAAGGATTGCAAATTATGATTGAACCAAATTTCACCAAAAATATTATTTTTTAACGTTTTTTTTTTTCTAGACACGACATATAACAACACACTTCCATCAATCTGACCCGGCTCGACGAGACTTTGAGAATGCTCAAAAGGCTTCAAGTGATAAAACTCCACTAAAATTAATTCAATCAGTACCAACTCGCTGGAATTCGGATTACGATATGCTCAAGCGCATCCAAAAATTGCAGCAACCATTATCCGTTGTGCTTTCGCGAAGTGCAAGTGTAACTGGATTGTCTGGCACTGACTGGAAGAGAATCAGTGATATTATTAACGTCTTAGATCCTTTGAATGAGGCCACTAAAATTTCTTGTGGATCAAAATACCCGACGATCTCTATGATTAAGCCAATCATTCAAGGGATGAAGGAAGCTCTAGAAAAATTAAATTTCGAACACGAGACAAGCGTTGGTCTGAATAACTTTAATGATGAAGGTAGTGATTACGATGATAATAATAATGATGAGGACTTAGAAATGTCAATGTGTGAAAACGAATCTCAGATGAATATGGGGTATAACTTTTCAACCAATATAATCCGTAGTTTAAAAATTAGGTTTTGTGAGATCGAACAAGACACCTTATATCGTAAATGCACATTTCTTGATACTCGTTATCGGGATTACTTTTTAACTGATGATAAGATGAAGGATGATATAAAAAAAGAAATTAAAGATGAGATTATCGCTCATAAATTTTCGAACAATGTTTTTGAAAATGAACATGAAACTACTGCTGAGCCTCCTGTAATCAAACCCACCAAGTTTTGGGACTTCATGAAACAGCGACAAACTAATAGAGAAGAAACAGTAACTTTGCGCCTTGAGAAAGACATTGATCAAGAACTTATTCAGTACTTTTATTCGGAAAATATTGATCCTTGGGATGATCCTATTCAGTGGTGGAAAAAAGAATCAATTAAATATCCTTTATTATCTCTGATGGCTCGACGTTATTTGCCAATCCCATCTACGTCTGTTGAGAGTGAGCGGCTCTTTTCGACTGCTGGGGACATTGTGACTGAAAAACGAAATTCATTATCACCTGATAATGTTGGTCGGTTGTTATTTTTGAATAAAAATTTAATTCGTTATGTTTAATTGAATATTATGATAAAGAACTTTTAAATAGAGGAACGTTGTTCCATTAAAACACGTGAACAAACGAACTTCTTAGAAATAGGTATTTAATTAGAGACGTTTATGACTTTATGATTAATTATATTGTTCAAAATGTTGTTAATAAATATCTAAATTAATTTGAATTAAATAATAGTTTTATTTTCTTTAATTTTGTTCTATTACTGTAATAGAATAATCTATTTAAGATTTTTCTTCTTCGAATATTTCGAATTGCTTGAATAGTTCGCATTATTCGAATAGTTCGAACTTAAGGATTCGATTCGACTCGAATCGAACCGGATTCGCACACCCCTAGCTGTAATGTAATTTTTCCTTTTCAAATATAAAACAAAAAAAAAAAATTCTTTATCTTTTAATCACCAAACGAAATGTTACATAAAACGATGCAATTAGGTGGCGAAACGGACTTCGCCGGGTCTTCTAGTATTATTTAAAATTCTATCCCACAGCACTGACCTTTTTTTGTGTTTGGCAACGAAATCGCCCTCACAACGCAGTCGGGTGGTCAGAAGTAACTTTTTGCGTTCGTAATTCCATTTTTTGCTAGAAATAAATAAAAATAAATAGCGTTTCAAAATATGATGTAATGTAATAAATACTGCGGATGCTTTATCGAACTTCGAACTTTGTTCGTATGCAAAGCAATTGACGTTTTCGAAGTCCGCCACATACATACATATGTATTTGCATACATTGCACATAGAAGCGATTCTCTGGTTGAAAGCAAAAATTAAAGCATGAAAATATCACAATGATGTTGTTGGGAGTATAATAAGGAGCATGCATATTATACATACATATGTATGTATATTTAAGTCTCTTCATATTCTTGAGTATGTGAGAGAGCTGTATTTGTACACATTTTTCGCCGTTAAAAATGGAATATCAAAGAACTTATTTGTCTTCAATATTCATATGCCGTACATACCTACATACACATATTATTTCTCTTCATAATCACTTGTTGCATATGTGAGAGAACTGTTAAAAATGTTAACATTTCACAGCGTGAATTCTGTGGTTGTGAGGTGAATTCCTTAATTTAAATCTAACAAATGCTCGATATCGAACCTGCACCTTCTATATGCTTTAAGTTTTCTACTTCGACAGATTAATAGCAGAACCAGTAAAAACGTTACTCCCTTCCTTCCTTTTCGAGCAAAATGTGTGAACAGTTGAGCCCGTGGTAAAAACGCAGAAATCAACTATCTTTGTTTGTTTTCATTTGAAAAATGTTGCCATTGCTCAATACGCATATATAGTTTTGTACACATCTATGTTTTCAATTACAATTTTTTATAATATAAAATATCAAAAGTGAAAACAAACTATAAAAAATAGTTTACATATTTATAAATAATTGCATTTGACTCTGATTTTGAGTTATTTTATGAAAATTTCAAACATATTGAAACATATTGAACAGATTGAATAAAAAAAGTTGATCATTACTACAGTATATCGATATTGGCAACCCCGCGTTGTGAGAAAGCAATCAGCTGCCACGTTTCTACGGCAAAAATCCAAATGTCGTGAATTCTCACGTCGTCCCACGTCAAAGAGAGAAGGGAGTAGCGTTTTTCACTGTTCAGTTACATTGCGCGCCCATAAGATAGGTCGTGCCAGCTGACACGAGCCACGATTCTACGTTTTTCACTGGTTGTGCTATTAGCGAGCAAAATGTGCGAAAAGTTGAGCCCGTGGTAAAAACGCAGAAATCAGCTATCTTTGTTTGTTTTCATTTGAAAAATGTTGCCATTGCTCAATACGCATATATAGTTTTGTACACATCTATGTTTTCAATTACAATTTTTTATAATATAAAATATCAAAACTGAAAACAAATTATTAAAAGCATTCGACTCCGATTTTGAGTTATTTTATGAAAATTTCAAAAATATTGAAACATATTGAACAGATTGAATTATAAAAGTTGATAATTACTACAGTATATCGATATTGGCAACCCTGCGTTATGAGAGAGCAATCAGCTGCCACGTTTCTACGGCAAAAATCCAAATGTCGTGAATTCACACCTCATCCCACATCAAAGAGAGAAGGGAGTCGCGTTTTTCACTGTTCACTTACATTGCGCGCTCATAAGTTAGGTCGTATCAGCTGAGTCGGGCCACGATTCTACGTTCTCCACTGTTTGTGCTATGACTCTTTGACAAAACGTGAGTTTCGGCCATTGATTGTCCGTGGCAACGGAGATGCGAAAGATGCGTGCGTAGGGATGCAAACGATGCATCGATGTTTGCCATCGATGTTGTTATTCTAAAAACATCGATACATCGATGTTGCCTGGATCGATGTTTTTTAAAATTTTACTCCACATCTTTGCAGCACTTTTTCTCGGTATTAATGCGAAAACATCTGCTTCGAAACGCTTTAGCAAACTGTCATGTGTTTTGTTGTAAAATACGGAGAATTCGTTGTTTGAATGTGCACTTGAATAATACTGAGAATTCGCTTATGAATTAATGCGAAATAAGTTTTACAAAAAATCGAAAATACGTATCTATTTCGTGCTATGTGTGTTAGAAGTTGTTTTTGAGCGTTTAAATAATATAAATTTTGTTTCGAATTCATTTTTATTCAACTTTATTTCAACTTTATTACAGGTGTAGTGAATATCAAATATATGTAGATAATTACGTTAGACGTTTAAATATCTACATAATATTGCAGATTTTCAAAGTGCTGCCTTCAAAATTAAAAAGCAAGGTCTGGAGCTTCTTTATAAGAAATTCAGATGCATCCGCCATATGCAAACTCTGCTACAAGAAATTAAAAACATCAGGTAACACGTCGAATCTTCGCTGTCACGTTGAGAATGTAAATAAAAAGGTATTACTCGATCAAGTTGATAATGCAGAATGCTCCTCCAAAACTACGCCGGACTCGGAACCAAAACAGCGAAAAATTTCTGAAATAATTAACATATCACCAACCGCTGGGACGACAGCGTCAAGTGAGTTATCCGACAATAGTAATAAGAAGACTGCATGTATTGAATCGGCTCCTAGTACATGTACTCCAT
Source organism: Bactrocera neohumeralis (assembly GCF_024586455.1). NCBI lineage: Eukaryota > Metazoa > Arthropoda > Insecta > Diptera > Tephritidae > Bactrocera > Bactrocera neohumeralis. The sequence goes on along the minus strand of NW_026089622.1, from coordinate 13,677,124 downwards.
CAGTACTGCAAAATAAATCAAATCAGTTGAGCAGGTCAAAAGTATTTCCTACCAAGATGACCCTAAATCAAGGAAAATTACTGAAGCAATTGTAAAATATATTATAATGGACAACAAGCCATTTTCCACTGTAGAAGGAACAGGTTTTCTGCAGATGATGAAAGAACTGCTTCCGCTTTTTAAAGTTCCAAGTAGAGAAACAATAAAATTACGAGTGGATGAAAAATATGAAGCGCTGTCTTCAATTTTCAAAGAGTATATTCGTAAGTGCGACAGTTATTGCCTAACGTATGACATATGGACGGAGACAATGAAAAATCAGTCGTTCCTTGGGGTAACAATTCATTTTTTTGACAATTTACGTTTGTTGAGTGGGACGTTAAGAGTAATCGAACTGCAGCTTATTTAGCAGAAACTATGTTTGAACTTTTCAACGAGTGGAACGTTTGCATAAATAAAGTTTCTCCTTGTGTACTTGTGTAACAGATATTGATTCAACCATGATGAAATTAAATAGAAGCTTGTTTGGCGAAAAAAATAATACCCTTCCAAATTTCATAAAGGATGCAAATAATGGCGTTAGTACGTCGGAATCTTCGGATGAGTGTGCAACAGAAAATCCGTTTGATATTTGGAGCCATCATAAACAGTTTTCCCACCAAAATATGAAATGTAAGTTTTCCAATTTATCTGCTACTAGCTGACCCCGCAGCCGTTGCCCTGCGTGAAATTACATATGTGTTTTGAAATGAAAAAAAGTTGAAATTATATTCGGTCGAAAATGATTTATTTACGATTTTTCTACATTTTTTTTATGTAGCGCGACTTAATAAACATAACTTTTTGATTTCTGTTCTGGTGCGTAAATATATAGAGAAGATGGGTTTCCAACTCGTCAACACACCACATATATCTGGCCGTGTGAAAAACATAGCATTTCCCGATTTCCTTGTGTCCTGTTGATTGTCAACGCGAGGGCAATTTTCCCTCGAAATTGAATACGTTTGAACTGAAATGGCTGTCCCTTGTATTCGATAACTACGTCATAATCATTCGGGTTCCATTACACAGTTTCGGCGCATGAAGATTGTGAAACATAATAATGACAGATCCAACTTTAAGACGCAAATGATGCTGGGGCAGGCTTGGTATGGTATTTGGAAATTCCACTGGATAATTTACGGTTTCGTCTTCCTTGTCAAGACGATCGATCGATTTATATGAGCGCAAACCTCCCGGAACTTGACTTTGAATATTCCAGTTTAAATCACTAACATCGGTAATTTTGGCAGCTAAAATTGCTCGTGCACTCAAGCTATCGCAGTTACGATAATTTGACCAATGTTCGGATAAACAGTCGTGATGAGTTCCTCTTCCGTTGAAGTGAATTGACAAAAGGGAGGTGAAATTGATATCAAACCACTGGAAGTATCAACCGAAATTTGCCCATTTCCAATTCTTAGCGAATACAATGTAATCGGCAATGTCATTTTTTCGTATCCCATAATTAACGCGAATTTGAAGGCTGATATGTCGAAATGATTTTCGCGAAAAGTATGCGAACTTCAGTGGCATGCGAAGTACTATCGCATTGTCCTTCGTCTGTTTCCAGTGATTATCATGTTCCAGCAAATGCTACTGCTGGCATGCTTCTCAAAATGTTGCACACACTGTACCATTCACAATACGCAATGACTTAAATGAAGTTGAACCGCGAGACGCAAAACAGTCGGAAAACTTTCATGAATTGCAAAAGTAAATATCCTACAAAGCGCTTTATTGCAGTTCACGTATCGACCGTATCATTCAAGACACAGTATATACAGTAGATAACCTTTTCGTGGTAGCTTTCTGAGGGGTGAATAGCGGCCATCTTGGATTTTTAGAGGTAGCAACGCAGTGCTGTATATACTGAGGCAGTAAATACTTAACAAATTTATTCTATTAAATAACAAAAACTATAAATATTGTTGTTCTAATATTTGATTTAAACGCCATAGTGTGTCATGTTTCGCCCATAAAAATATCATTTAATAGTCGCTTTATGTATGAGTTCTTATTAATAAAAAGCAGCCCTTTTTTTAGATTTCTCGGTGGTGAGTTTTCTTCTGAATATATTTGTTTTCAATTGACAGACAGAAAACATAAAACGGTTTGTATTCGTAAGTTTTTGAAATATTATTACCAATAATTTTAATTTGGAAAGAAGATATTTAGGTATTTGAAGCTGAATTTTAATACATCGTTCTAATTGTCAATACCATTTTTGATAATTTATTTTTGAATATTTAAGTTTTACATTTTCCACACCATCCCAGAGGTTTGCAATAAAAGCGCGTTACAGACTTTTTAGGTGTTCGGTTCTCCGGTATATTTTCAACTTAAAATAAAAATATTTAATAATTTACATAAAAATTTAATAAAAATATTGCACAAAATAATTTAATAATTAATAAAGATTTCTAAGCTCTCGCAAAATTGCAATTACAATTCTATTAAATATATTAAAATACAGAAGCTAGCTTTTAGAAAGGGGGAGTAGTTACCTATGTGAAATGCTCAAAAATTTGATGTGCCGAAAATGAGGGTTGGCTATTAAAAATTTTTAAAGAAAAATATGTTCTAATTCTTATAAAAAGTATTTTAAAACGTCGGGTTGTGAATTTTCGTAGCAGTAAAAAGGCTCTACAATTTTTAATATAAACTTTATTATTAACACTAATATGTATTCTTATTAAAAACTTCGACATATCTTTCATTTCAAACTCAATTTCCAATTGATGTTTTCCTAAAACGGCTAACGAGTTGTCAATTTGTATATGTCAAACGACAAATTACCACCCAGGATTGTATCCTACTGCCTGCAAAAATTTGGAAATACTTGAAGCGTGTTTAAAAATTGCACAAAAAAAAAAACAACTGATTTAACATTAAACAGCAACTAATATCCCAATAAAATTGAACAGATATGCAAAGTAATTCAATATAATCACTTAAATAACGTAAACACTTGCATTATTTAATATCTTTTAAAGTCTCGGTCATCAAAATTTAAAATTTATATGTATTGATTACCATGAAAGTAGCAAAAAAAGTGTAACACAACACCCTAAGATTTTCTAGAGGTGAGTATATGTATGTAAACAAAGGAAAGGTTTATTACTGTATATACGTTATCCAATATCGTTCAAGGCCAATAACCGCTATGTTGCTTTCTTTGGTGACGTACTTGCAAACGCATTTGATCGATTACACCAATCTGCAATATTCAACATTGACATGAGTTTTGAATGTGAATTAAACAAAAGGGGCGAATATGGTACGATCCATGTGTTGTCAACTTCGATGTGTTGTTAACGTCGATATTCACGCCTCTAAATGCTAAATGTTCTGCCATTGTCGTCTGGTGAGTGACGCCGATACAGTTAATATCCATCATTTCCCATTCCCGTTTCCGAAAGAAAAGCACATGAGTAGTGTTTCGTGCATTTATTGTCAAACATACAAACCAAAGTGGGATTGTAAGGTTCGCAAGGTCCATGAATCATATTGGTTTTCACCACTTCGTGTAATTCTGGATCTACCTCTGAATCAGGAATTTCCGCTGAAACGATTTCATCAATTTGATCTGGTGTAATCACCATCCGCATCCAAAGAAGAATGTGTGCGTGCGGCAAACCTTTTTTTTGCTACTCAACAGAACACATTCAGCATCTAACAGCATCATATATTTATACCATAGGTTGCTTCGAGATAAAGACCATCAAACATCGCAGCTATTGTTTAAAAAGTCGTGCTGTGATATCGTTACGATCGCTAGCTGATTGACCGCGATCCATAATTCCGCACGTATGTCATCGCATTTTAGGAGTACTTCTTGCCTTTCTTTGGGCTGCCATACGTTGATGACAAAAAGAACGCCGACCAATATTAGCGCCACCTCTTCGTGGCTTCGTAACAAATTTCAATCTGTAATTGATCACATCGTCTCAAACATACATAAAGTTTTCACTGAATAATTTTCAATAATTTTTCCTTTGGATAGCCGGAATAAAAAAGTAAGCGACCGCAATTGAACGATTCAAATAATTTACAAATCAAAATATTGAAAAACAAAACAAACAAAAATTGAAAAAAATGTGTATGGAAAATGTTACTTTTTGGAATTGTCCAATTTTCCGACTTCTCCTCATGAAAAGTATAAGGTATTTTGTTTCTAAACCTTTCCCGTTCCACAACAAACAACCTTTAAAAATTTCATTAAGATTGGTTCAACCGTTCTCTTAGTGTTACTAAGAAACAAACATTCATATTTATTGTAACGTTTGAATGGGGAAAAGAAAAGGGCTGTTTTTAGGGGTTTTCCGGAAACTATTCGAATTTTTCTCGCCATAAAAACCATCCTTGAACTTCAACAAACATTTAAGAAAAAGAATTGGCCAAATTGGTCCAGGCGTTATTGAGTTATGCGCGTACATACATTTTTGGTATTCAATTTTATTTATATAGATAACAACAACGGAAGTTGAAGTGCAAATGTATCTTGGATTAGCTGTTGCTTCTATCAATCAGAATGTGGGATGATATGAAAAATATATTTCCTGAATTGTATAAACAAGCTTCTAAATATTTATCCATTGTGGCCACTTCAGTCCCTAGTGGACGACTGTTTTCTAAAGCTGGAGCAACGATCACACAGCAAAAAAATCGCTTGACAGGGAAAAAACTTTCCAAATTGTTATTTTTAAATTCTGTTTTAAATAAATAATTGGTTGTTTGTTCAAAAACTATTTATATCTTTTATTTATTGAGAAAAGGTTTTAAAATATATATCAATTAAAGGCGTACTACTGTATTTCACTTATTTATGGTTCTGAAATAAGCTTTTTATCTTCACTAATAAAATACGTTAAAAAAAGTTCAAAAATCCATGGATATTTCGCTACATCGATGTTTCAATGGCCGATGTTTTTGATTTCGATGTTGTTTGAAGAAACATCGATACATCGAACCATCGATGTTTCATTTCACGATGTTTGCATCCCTATGCGTGCTACACTTGTTATTATGAATGTATGTACATATGTATGTGGCTCGCATTTGCTTTCGTAAACATACAGACAAATGTGCCAAAGAAATAAAATACGTATGTATTTGCCATAACAATTATAATCGTACAAATCTGGAAATGAGAACGAAGTAATGTGAATATGCATATTTCATGAAGGTCATTAATTTTTTTTGAAGAAATGAAAGGAATGACCCAAGACGTGTTTATATGAGCACATTTACAGCCCTATTCTGAAAAAGGCTCTCAACTGAGTTGAGAGAAAAAATTTGAGAGATTTCTTGTGAGGCATATTTTGTGAGGCTATTCTTGCTCAAACCTCATAAGAAAAAAGCTTAAAAAAGTCACCACGTTAGGTAAAAAGCTTTTTGCTGTCAAACAGCTGTTTTCATAAAAATAAACAAACAAAAACACAAATGGATAATAAAGATATGTATGCGTCTGTGCTTGAGGATGAAACAATCCCAATATGGGTACAATCGATTGCGCCGATTGTGCCCTTGATCCCAAATTTCGTGCAAAATCTTTAAGAGAAAATTTAATTATTTATTTATATTTATTTATCTTACCTCTTCTTTGTATATGAAACATCCTGCGCGCTTGAAGGGAAATAAATTTCACTGCCCTTAACATCCATAATTAATTTCGAAATAAAGTGCAGAGCTCTAGACACAGAGGACTGGCTCATAGAGAGCATATAACTATTACCAACGAATTTTTGGTAAGAGCCATGCTCATAAAAATACAAACACGCCAAGAAACGCAGATCAAAAGATATACTCGACTTCTGCACATCATGCGGCACCAATTCACCTATAAGTACTTTACATAGCGAGTTTGGGAATCGAAATGTATTTATAATTGTTGTGTCTTGCATAGTAAAAGGATCGTTTTTGTCTCGTAAACCCTTCAAAATTTTCCTCCTACCCCCCAATTCCCCCTCCACAACAATTGCCGCATGCACAAAGAAAAGTTCCTCCATGCTATAATATAACATCCATAACACTCAAATATTTTTTAAAAAATGTCAAATATTGATGTAAAACAAAACAAACACAGATATTTTGTATTATGATGGCTGCTTTCACACGTCACAGATATTTGTGATAATAGTGAGCATTTGAGCTTTTGAATTTTCGCCAGAATAAGGTAACCCTCACTATAGTGAGAAACATCACTGTAGTGAGGTTGCTGACTTTTGTGAGGGCATGAGAATAGGGCTGTTAAGTTTATTTGGCACATCTTCATTTTGTAATAATCGAAATTAATATAATTTTTGAAATAATAATTTATTTAACCCTGGTCGAGACCAACGCTCTGATACACTTAGTCGAGACCAATGGTGCTTGGCTAGGCCAAGTGGTGTTTACATACATTTGTATGGAAATACGTGTTGTATTTACGCTCATATATGTATGTACAATATAGAAACATTTTTGAAATTTCTGTTCATGCTTGGCGTGGCAATAGCGTTCACAAAAAATGTAACATTTTGAGAAAAATTAAATTTTTTCTTAACCTTTAAAACGCTTTAGCGGCTAAAGTATTTGACCTAGGTAGGTCAAATAAATTGCGCCGGTTAGGTAATTTAAAGAGCTTTCAGGAAATGTATAATTCGCCCCCCAAGGCCCCACCGGGGCGTGGCAATAGGCGGAAATGGGTTTTCTCATTGTCCTCCCTTTTTGTTTCACTACAGTTGGGGGGGTATGGGGCCGGGGGGGATCAAAACCATTTTGCGAGTGAGTTCACCCCTGGGGCTTTCAGGAAAGCCCTCACCCTCTCCTCTATCCCTACCATGGGCGTGGCAGTAGCGTTCACAAAAAATGTAACATTTTGAGAAAAATTACATTTCACATTGCGAAGTGATAGAAACATACCATTACATACATTTTCATACAAAATATATGGGGTCTAGCCAAGCACCATTGATGCACTAAGGTGTAATATTATAATATCCTTTTTTCGTCCTTTTCGATGGCCAGACCCGAGGGTCTCGATGAGGGTTAAAATATTTTTTATTTAATTTTTCCCGATTTTGTAAAAAAAATTAAAATTTTTACCATTTTTCGGAAAACAATGCATAACATAATACAAAATAAGCACGCATATGTGACTCAGAGAATGGTTTTTACATTCTCTGTGTGACTTTGTATATATTTCTTCAAAGCATTTCTTTTTAATCATTCTCGTATGAATTCAGTCGTTTTACAAATATTTCTGCCATTGCACGTGCTCATTTCTACTAAATAGCAGCGAGAATGGAGAATTCCTTACTATCTACTATCTAAATTCTATCAGCTCTGTTAGCCGTCAAATCGAATATAATGCAGAATTCAATAGAGAAGGTGCAAATTGAATTCTGTATGATGTTCGATTGGACGGCTAACAGAGCTTATAAGATTAAAGTACGAAGCGCGCAGTTATGTAGTTGTGCAGCTACGTCAATAACTGTGTCCCTAAGAACGTGTGTCTTCTAATATTCGACAGATGTCGCTTGCAGTCTGTCGCGCTCATTGTGTTCAGTACTTGTGTGATGGTAGAAAATCCAAACTGTGCCGAAAAAATCAAACGATTGGCCACCAATTGTCACCGCTTCGCTTGCCGCTGTACAGCTCCGCCTACAAACCAGCGTAAATATGTATGTATGTATACGTATGTAAGAGCGTGAATACATATCGACGCAGATTTTTGCGAGTCACGGAAAAATATTTTGGACAAATATTGTAAATCGACAACGGCTATGTTGCCACTTTTGTCACTTCTTTCTGTGAAGAAACATCAGAAAGTTTTTCAATTTATGATCTTTAGCTTTTGCCATCGTCGCAAAAAGACGCTTGTAGGCAAAGGCATGCTCGGAGAGATGTTACGGCGTCTCTTTTTGCATGCGTTTAAGAATGAAATCGTTTTTGTTGTAAAATTTACTACATTTGGGCTTCGCCAATTTGGCTGCCATATTGACTTGTGATGCTTCGCTATTTAGACAATTGTTGTTTTTGTGGAACAATGTTTCAATTTTTTTGTTGGTGATGTTGGGTCACCCTAATGACATGGCCCGTGCTCCGGATAAAAGTAATGAATTGTTATTATAAATCTCTCTTTATCTCATCGCTTGTTAATAACTCAATTTACGTTTAGTTACGCTGCTTACATTTGTACACACATGTATACATACACATTATTGTACTCATAATTTTCTTTACTTCTGTCAATACTCAAATCTTCTAAAGAGTAATTATGTATATACATATGAACAACTTTGCAAATAAATCACTCGCTAATAAACCGTGAACTTGTAAATTGTTTTACACCCCCGCATTTTTAAAATAAAGCTAGAAAAACGCTTCTTGCTCCAACATTTTGGCGCCCAACGTGGGGCAGTGTAAAATATGTTTACTTTTTGTGCAAAAGTGTGAAATTCTTTGAAAAATCTAATGGAAGTTCTTGATGGTAGTTTGCATTGAAAAATATACATGGCTAGCAAATAGTTAGTGAAGTAATATAAATATAAATTACATTCGCTATTGTTGGTGGGTCCCTGGACTGATTTCCGTTTATTTTCACATAACTGGTTTGCGATCGGATGATTTGTCTGGTGAGATTTTAAGCATTTCTACTGTTGCTGAAATTACCGCTCATTGGAAAGCGTACGTATAAAAACAAATTACTTTATCATCATACATACGTTTATCCAATCACATGCATACATAATTCGCTAAATCACCGTTTGGAACATTTTGGTTAACGTAGTTGCATTCGCTGCTTTTGTTAGCAGATCATCGCATACTAGGTCATTGCCTATACTGTACTGCTTAGCTGAACGTTCATAGCTCTGCCGGCACTTGAAAGCGTCGCCCGCTTGGTCGCTGCACAGTTGCTGCTATTCTGTTAACGCATCTATTCTGAGAGCTCTGCTGCTAGCAGCAGTTATTATCGCGCTTTATTAGTTATTTGCATTTTCTACATTTTTTGCTGCCTGCACTAAATGTTAGTGAGACATTGTATAGTGAGACAACGCATTTTTAGTGAGCAGTATACAACTTCTTTTTTGCCGTCGCTATAACTGACCGCTGGTAGTTATTCTCTTCGCTTTACATTAAGGGTGTACAAAAATAACGTAAAAGGGGTAATGTCTCTTGAACACTCCAAACGCAAACGCGCTAATATAAAACGCAATATATCAGGTATTAAATCTATTGTAGAGGGATCAAAAGACTTTGATGAAAAGCCTTCACATGCGGAGTTGCAATGCCGACTGGGAATACTAGAGTCATACTTTAAGCAAGCACTCTCAGTTCAAGCTGACATTGAAGATTTGAATCCATCAGACACAGGTCGCGCAGATTTAGAGGATAGCTATGTCACAGCCAAACTTTGCATTCAAGCACAACTTGGGGAGGAAGGAAACGTTACAATTAATTACCCCGAGACAACAGCTCCAACACCTATTTCCACGCCATCATTCTTGCCAAGGTTGTCGCTGCCTACTTTCAGCGGGAATTATGCAGAATACAAAAACTTTATTGCATCTTTTACTCAACTTGTCGCTCGGGAACCTAGACTTTCCAATATAGAACGATTTAATTATTTGTTGTCGTGTCTTAAAGGTTCAGCCCTTGAAACCGTAAGAGCCTTCCAGGTAACCAGCGAAAACTACCCGAACGCTTTAGATAGACTCAGGGAACGCTTCGATAATCCTACTCTGATTTTTTTGGAAGGAATTGCCTCCTTATTTACGCTCCAAACAGCCGATAAATCAAACTATCAACATTTGCGTAGTTTGATTGACAAGGCATCAGCTATATTCAGTTCGTTAGAATCGTTGGGCACGAGGTCCAACATCGCACAAGCAATGCTGATTTACATTGTCATTGGAAAATGTGATCAGCAAACTCGCAACAAATGGAATGAATCGCTAGACTACAAATCGCTTCCAACTTGGATACAATGCACCCAAGTTTTAGAACGTCACTGTCAGTTTTTGCATTCATCCGACTCCTCGTCACATCATAAGTTCGAGTCCAACAAACCAATTCGGATTACTACCCGTGGACAAAATTCATCATTCGCCATCACTAAGCCTTCTTGTGTTCTTTGCTCTAGCGATTAACACAAAATCATTAGATGTTTTCAATTTAAGGACATGAACACGAATCAACACCACGATGCCGCCAAGAAATACGACCTCTGTATCAATTGTCTGAGCAATGGTCACAGAGTAGCTCAGTGTGCGTCGAAGCATAGCTGCCGCTCCTGTAACAGAACGCATCATACGCTCTTGCATCATGACAACGCGACTCTGCCTAAACATGCAAGTCCATCATCTCTTCCTGTTTCGCAAGCGTTTCAACCATCATCAACATATTCAACCAAACCTCATACATACAACCAACTAGCTGCCACGCATTCGCATATGGAGACATCGGATCACGGTCAGGTCATTTTAACAACAGCTTTAGTTTTAGTTAAAGATTCAACGGGTGCGTACAAGCTTGGAAGAGCTCTTCTCGACTCATGTTCTCAAGTGAATTTCATGACCGATGAGTTCGCACAAAGGTTTCACCTTCGTCGAGAAAAGTATCCCATTGGCATTCGCAGCATAGGTGATTCAGTTACCAACCCTAAAGCTCGAACCACCACAACAATTAAGTCACGTACATCAGCATTTCCACTTTCGCTCCAGTTTAGTATCACACCCCATATTGCATACCAACATGACGCTGAAATTGACACAATAAACTGGAACTTGCAGCCAACACAACTTTGGCTGACGAAACCTTCTTTAAACCTCGACGCATCGATCTGTTGCTTGGAACAGAGGCATTTTTTGAAGCTCTCGCTGTTGGTCACACAAAGCTTGGCCAACATTTACCTATATTGAAAAAAACATTATTTGCCTGGGTGGTTTCTGGAAGATACCAGTCTAAGCACTATACGCCTTCAAAGACATATCTGCTATTTCGCGAAGACTCTATTGACGCAAACATACAACGCCTTTGGGAGCTCGAAACTGTTGACTGCAAACCCAACCCTATTTCACCTAATCATCGCATTTGTGAACGTCATTTTATAGCCACAACACATCAAGATACTACTGGATCCAGCTGCACTTGGAGCCTCATTCGACATCGCTCGTCGCCGATTCCTAGCAATCGAACGCCATCTGTCGCATTCGCCAGACACTTATTTCCAGTACGTCTCATTCGTGGAAGAATACGAACGTCCTGGTCACATGTCTGTAGTAAAAGTGCCGAAATTAGATGAACCACACTATTACATTCCACATCACTGCGTACTGAAACCTACAAGCGCATCAACAAAGTTACGAGTAGTGTTCGACCCCTCTTGCCAAACTACGACACAAACATCGCTAAATAACTTACTTTTAGTTGGACTAACTATCCAAACAGAGCTGTACATGTTACTTCTGCGCTTCCGTTTATATCGTTACGCTATCACCGCAGATGTCACTAAAATGTACAGGCAAGTATCTTTGAATAAAAATGATCGTAAATTTCATTACATTCTTTGCCGAGCTTCTGCAGACGCAGATCTTCTCACTTACCAGCTCAACACTGTGACATATGGTACCGCCTCAGCTCCATATCTAGCAGGGCGATGCCCTCACTACTTAGCAGATAAGCATATGGCAGAATTTCCAATTGGCGCCGCGGCTGTAAAGACTTCGTTCTATGTTGATGATTTTCTATGTGGTGCGGATGACACAGATGCCTTACACACATTAAAGAAAGAAGTTATTGAGATACTTCGACGCGAGCAGTTTCCTCTATCCAAGTGGCATTCCAATCACCCAAATTTCATGGAAGGCCAAACTATGAAAGAATTAAGCATTACTGACGATTTTACATCAAGTGCACTTGGGGTGACTTGGAATCAACGCAACGACACGTTGTTATTTTCATTCACACCAAAGCAAGTTCACAAGTCTATCACAAAACGCACAATACTGTCTATCGCTTCATCGCTGTTCGATCTACTTGGAGTGCTCTCACCACTCGTGATAACCTCAAAAATAATTATGCAGGAATTGTGGCTGCTAAAATTAGATTGGAACGAGTCGGTTCCCCAACATATACACCAAGTCTGGAATTGTTGCTTAGCATCTCTAAACTCGCTTTCATCACTCAGCCTGCCTCGTTATTGTCTGCTACCAAATGCTCGCGACATACAGTTGCATGGTTTTTGCGACGCATCAATTCGAGCATACGATTCGGCGATTTACATACGCATAGAAGACTCCGACGGAAAGGTTGCTGTGCATTTATTAACCTCGAAATCAAGGGTCGCACCAGTAAATAAGCAGACTCTTCCAAAACTCGAACTTTGCGATGCCCACCTTCTCGCTTGCCTGTATGCTAAGATAAAGAACATATTCACCACTGTTCGCATAACTACTTTTCTTTGGACTGACTCGCAACTAGTTCTACATTGGATAAAACAATACTCTGTTACGCTGTCAACGTTCGTGGGCAACAGGGTATCTGACATACAGGAATTGACCGCAGGTGGACAATGGAGGTATGTGCCTTCCAAAGAGAATCCCGCCGGCCTAGTATCTCGAGGCTGCTCTGCTGCTGAGCTCAAATCTTCGATATGGTTTTCTGGTCCTCACTTTTTGCAAGAAAACGCAATGAAATGGCCAAGACACACAGACAATATTGGGCTTGACATGGATATTGTGAACAGAGAAAAACGCAAGAAGACATTTGCTGTAGTTAAGGAGGTAAATTACTTGATCGATGTCATTGATGGCATAAGCTCGTAAATATCTCCATTGTCTGCGTCTCATCGCCTGGCTCTTTCGGTTCAGTGATAAATGCAGACGAAAGCCTATGACAAACACCATTTCGCCATCTCCTGACGAACTACGACGTGCATCATATTGCATTATCTTCAATATCCAGCAACAACATTTTTCAAACGATATTCAATTGCTTCGAAAAAACCAAGCTCTAAAAAGTAACTTGAAGTTTCTCACACCATTCTTGGACAACGTAACCGGTTTTGAACTCATAAAAGTTGGTGGACGTCTAGATTAGGCAGATTTACCCAACTCGCAGAACCATCCCATTCTATTACCCAGCGATTCCCAATTTGTACTAAAGTACGTTCGACACCTACAATTGCGAAACTTTCATGCAGGCTCAAAGGCATTGGTCGCCTTCATCAGATTAGAATTTTGGATTGTCAACGCTAGAGATGTTGCTCGTCGCATCGTTCGTTCCTGTGTGCATTGTGTTCGTTACAATCCAGTGCTGTTACAACAGGTAATGGGCCCACTACCAGTTACACGTATTATACCTGCACGCCCATTTGGACGTTGCGGAATCGATTTTTGTGGACCAATTAATACATATCTTCGAATTCGAGGAAAACCACCCACCAAGTGATATTTAGCTGTGTTCGTGTGCCTCGTAACTAAAGCTGTGCACATCGAGTTGGTCTCGAACCTAGCAACAAACGCATTTCTAAATGCATTAAAGCGAATGAGTGGTCGCCGTAAAATGCCATGTGATATCTTTTGCGACAATGCTACCAATTTTGTGGGCGCATCTAACCAGTTAAAGGACCTCAAACAGTTTTTATTCAAAACTGAAACGTTAAATGAAATCTATAAATATTGTTCCTCTGATTTTATTAATCTCCATTTTATTCCACCCAGGGCACCTCACTTCGGCGGCCTTTGGGAAGCTGCGGTGAAGAGCGCGAAAAGGCTGTTAAATCGCACATTGGCAAACACTAAATTGACATTCGAAGAGTTAAGCACCGTTGCTGTAGAAGTAGAAGCCATTCTTAATTCACATCCGCTATGTTCAATGTCATCAGATCCCAACGACTTTGGTGAACTGACAGCTGGTCCTTTTTTGGTCGGTGATTCTTTGCGTGGCTTGCCTGAGCGCTCACTGGAGCCGAAGACCGTTTCACACCTTGATCGCTACAACACAATCACTGCCATCAAGCAATGTTTTTGGCGTCGCTGATCTGTGGGCTATATAAACGAACTACGAGCTCGTGTAAAGTGGACAAAAAATAAAAGTAATGAATTGTTATTATAAATTTCTCTTTATCTCATTGCTTGTTAATAACTCAATTTACGTTTAGTTACGCTGCTTACATTTGTACACACATGTATACATACACATTATTGTACTCATAATTTTCTTTACTTCTGTCAATACTCAAATCTTCTAAAGAGTAATTATGTATATATGTACATATGAACAACTTTGCAAATAAATCACTCGCTAAGAAACCGTGAACAAGAGCACACAGCACTTGTAAATTGTTTTACACCCCCGCATTTTTAAAATAATAAAATTAAGCAAAAAAACGCTTCTTGCTCCAACAGGTGACATATTCATATGTGTACGCATACGAGTATGTATGTTTGTATGCTTGTGCATTATTTGTTCGGTAATGTATACAAATATATGTACACAAGCACGAAGATATCACATAGGCGTCCAGCAGCAACTAACAAAAGGACATTAATCCTGCGCGCTACGTAGAATCAACATCCGAATACTGTTTTCGTCTGCTCACCGTGGAGTCCAATCATTTATTAAATTACATTATTTACATTTTTGTATTACTGCGCATTTTTTATTGATAAATGTAAATGTTGTTTCTTTAAATTAAATTAAACTTTATCCAAAAAACAAGAGCACTTTTTCTTGCCCTCTTTTAAACATGGTTTTTCGAGCCTCACAGAAAGGCGCTATTGAAAAGACAAAAACATAATAAATAAATATACATATATCGGGTGATTTTTTAGTGCTTGATAACTTTTTTTAAAAAAAATAAAATTTGTAAAATCTCATAATTTGAAACGTTAGATTGGTTCATGACATTTACTTTTTTGAAGATAATTTCATTTAAATGTTGACCGCGGCTGCGTCTTAGGTGGTCCATTCGGAAAGTCCAATTTTGGGCAACTTTTTCGAGCATTTCCAAAGCTGGAATAGTTGCTGGCTTATTTCTGTAGACTTTAGACTTGACGTAGCCCCACAAAAAATAGTCTAAAGGCGTTAAATCGCATGATCTTGGTGGCCAACTTACGGGTCCATTTCTTGAGATGAATTGTTCTCCGAAGTTTTCCCTCAAAATGGCCATAGAATCTGTGTGGCATGTAGCGCCATCTTGTTGAAACCACATGTCAACCAAGTTCAGTTCTTCCATTTTTGGCAACAAAAAGTTTGTTAGCATCGAACGATAGCGATCGCCATTCACCGTAACGTTGCGTCCAACAGCATCTTTGAAAAAATACGGTCCAATGATTCCACCAGCGTACAAACCACACCAAACAGTGCATTTTTCGGGATGCATGGGCAGTTGGCCACCAAGATCATGCGATTTAACGCCTTTAGACTATTTTTTGTGGGGCTACGTCAAGTCTAAAGTCTACAGAAATAAGCCAGCAACTATTCCAGCTTTGGAAGACAACATTTCCGAAGAAATTCGGGCTCCCAAAATTGGACTTTCCGAATGGACCACCCAAGACGCAGCCGCGGTCAACATTTAAATGAAATTATCTTCAAAAAGTAAATGTCATGAACCAATCTAACGTTTCAAATAAAGAACCGATGAGATTTTGCAAATTTTATGCGTTTTTTTTTTAAAAAAGTTATCAAGCTCTTAAAAAATCACCCGATACTAGTGTGGTGACAAAATAATAAAAAAAACGAATAAACAAAGTGCTGAGACCCAAACAGAGCAAAAAAAAACCATACATTCAAGGTGATTTCCAAAGAATTGAATCTAGCGCCCGCCCGGTGGCGCCATCTATATGTCGACTGGTGCGTTAGAATCTGATATCTTTATCGACTGTCCAGTGAGAATTTCATGACATTTCATAGATTGGAAGTGAAGTTATTGCGTTTTAAATGTTAGTATGTTTGTGTTATCGGTGCAAAAATGAGCTTCAAACAAAGATCCAACATTAAATTTAGTTTTAGAATTGGTAAAACTTTTACCAAAACAAGTTAATGGCGATTGCATATCCCGTAGCAGAGTGCACGAGTTTTTTCAACATTTTCAAAGTGGTCGTGAGGACATAAATGACGATCAACGTGTGGGCCAATCAGAATCCGTGATCACCGAAAATTCCATCAAAACTGTGAGTGAATTCATCAAAAATCAGCCGAAATCAACATTGTCATTCATTGAAATGGAATTGAACATTTCCAAAACATCGATTACGAAAGGTGTGTGCACGGTTTGTTCCGCACAAATTGACTGACGACCAAAAATTGCTCAGAATTCAACATATTTGTACAAAAATCACATTTTAACCATTAACCACTCCCCGTATTCACCTGATATGGCACCGTGGGACTTCTTCCTTTTCGGAAAAATACATTTGCCCATGAAAGGAAAGCGTTATGCATACGTAGAGGCCATTGAAAAGGTTTGCACTGGCATACTGGTGGACATACCGGCCACCAAGCAAAAAGCTGTATTGAAGCAGAAGGAGACTATTTTGAATAAAATAAATTGATTTTATCGAGAAAACCATTTGTTCTTTTTTTTAAGTCCTGTTTACTTTGGAACGCACCTTGTGGTAGTCTAACCACTTTTCTACTTAAATGTACGTATATGTGTGATCGATCATACATCTCTGTTGCGCTCATTCAGTAGTGTCATATAAAACTAGAAAGGGCTAAGTTCAGGTGCAACCGAACATTTTTTACTCTTGCAACTTACATTAATCAAAGCCAGGGAAATACCTTACGATGTAAAACATCAACCAGAGGATCGGAATCTAAGCAATTTTATATATGCATACACCATATATAACTTATACACTGACCTACATACATATATGTATATTCGGCATAAGATTTGTTAGAAAAACCAAAATCATTATACATAGTCATTATACAAAATCACCCGGATGTCCCAAAAACCTGGTAATGGTTATTATATCCATTTTCCGCACAAAGCTAAACTGTCATCATTAAAATATGCTTTTCCAATTGCATTTAGATAACTCACATATTGGCCGATATATCCAGGATAAAGTCGACAGGACGTTCTAAAATCTTTATATTAGGTGTGTGGCGGCTCTGGGAAGTATTGACCCGATTCCTCCCATATTGGATACACAGAATTACTACTGCCGGAAAGTGCATTGTTCATAACTATATGAACATGACACTTTTATTTCTTAGGATAGAATTATATATAGAAAATTATATTTGTGACACAAGAACATTAATATAAATATACACATGTAAACAATAAATTAAATAAAAAGAAAATACAGTCCTCTAAATGTCAAGATCAATGATAAGCAACAAAATTGAATTGTAATATGAAACTTGCTCATAAAAATGTGAAAATCATTGCCTATTGAATAAAACTCATAAACTAATATATACATAAAACCAATATAAATATCCAAACATACATATTCCAAATACTAATGTACACAAACAGCAACTGATGATACTCTGCTATGGTGTGCACGTATGTGCATAAGTGCGTAATAACCTTGACAGACGGCAGCGTTAATGCGGATTAACTGCGCACTTAATCAGATCCAAATTTGTAGGTGACAGACGGCAGCTATGCGAGTTTGAAACTCTCATAAACAGCTCATTGTCCTTTTTATAATATTTTCAATGAAAATTGATAGAAGATAAACATTACGGTTGTTAGCCGACCAATTTTTACCAAACCATTTTTTATTACAAAAGCATATCAATACATTATTTTTAAAACTGCATCATAACATAGAAGTTTTATTGATATTATATTGGGAATTTGATAAACAGCTGTCAGGGTTGCTTGTATTTCATTCACAATAGATGAAAATTGGCCATTTTTAACAATGTTGCCAACGAAAATCTCACAAACTCCCTAAAATTTTGAGAGTTATTTTTGGATTCAGCAACGGAGTTAGCTGTGCTAACTCCTGAATTAATCCCGAAAAATGCAATTAATCTGGCTTAACGCTGCCGTCTGTCAATGCTATAAGATGGATTAAGTTACTCAGTGATTCTAAAAAGTTGTAAAATATCAATGCATTGGTATCCGAAGTATACAATAAAAATAAAAGAAATGTGGTGTCGTGGGACACCAGGTAGGAACGAAGCTCCTTCGGATTAGGGATAGGAAAGTCGACTCTGACTTTAGTCAAAAATTGATCTTTTAATAGAAAGAATCGACTTTTTAGGACAGGCTTGAATCGATTAAAATCGACTTTTACTCGATGACTTCGACAATTGACGGAATTAAGATAAGACCTGCACCAAGTAACTATCTATAATCGGAAACAAAATCCTAATCCGTTCACTGTGTGGGAAAGTATGAAATTTAAATATCCGTATCTATGGAATGTAGCTAAAAAGTACTTGCCAATAGTTGCAACGTCTGTACCCTGTGAGCGATTATTTTCACATGCAGGACTTATCGCAAATCAGTTGAGGAGTCACTCCGCTCGCGCTCTTTCCATCCCTACTTCGGATAATGTAGAATCGATACAATTTGCAATAAAAATTGTGCCACATGAAATTGGTTGTCTTGATTTTTTTTTGGAGCATTATAACAAAAAAACACAAACCATTAACCAATATGCGCCGAAAAATATGCAACAATTCAACTCCCCATAAACGCACTTAGTGCGAGCACAGTTCTCACCCAAAACTAATTTGCATGCACAATAATGTTACAGATTTTCATGCCTAATTATTTTGCAAAACCTAAAGGTAGGCTATAACTAGCGATCTTACAGTCTTTTTCTTACGGGTTATTTCCTCAAACCATTAACCAACCTGCGAAAAAAATACGCATCAATTCAACTCCCCATAAACGTACTTAGTGCAAGCACAATTCTCACCCAAAACGAATTTGCATGCACAATAATGTTACAAATTTTTATGCCTAATTATTTTGCAAAACCTAAAGGTAGGCTATAACTAGCGATCTTTCAGTCTTTTTCTTACGGGTTATTTTTTACGGGTTATTTCTTACGGATTATTTCTTACGGGTTTTTTCTTACGGTTTTACTATCACTTTTTTCAGTTAGGTCCGCAGCAAAATCTCTATCTTCTCCAAGCCTGCCGTAAGGAACTTCGTTCCAATAATACTTATTTACACATATAATGTACATATATGTACACTAAGCATAAACACATATACAGACACTAGTTCAAGTTTTCGCCCAGT
Organism: Bactrocera neohumeralis; assembly: GCF_024586455.1. Lineage (NCBI taxonomy): Eukaryota > Metazoa > Arthropoda > Insecta > Diptera > Tephritidae > Bactrocera > Bactrocera neohumeralis. The sequence continues at coordinate 13,657,869 of NW_026089622.1, read as the reverse complement.
TTTATCTATTTTAGGAACAAAGATACACTGGTATGAGTAACATGCTCTCTCATTTTCATTGAGATAACTCTTTCCTTTATAAACGATTAAGTTGTTCGTTGAAATTAAGTGTCGTCAAAGACAATTTTATTCAGAATTAAATGCTCTTAACCAACAACACATTTATTTGGATAAAGATTAATATTATTATGTTAATACAACTCCAACAAATAATTTCGACCAAAATAGTTATCACAAAAACGGTACTCACGGACTTTTTTTAGATCATTAGAAGATAAATAATTCTTTCATACATAACTTTTGTGTATCTTGAGCCGCTTTCGCAGCGCAAGGAACGGAAGCCCTCAAAGATAAATAATTTCCCCCGTTTTTTACACATTTACCACTGTTTCTTCGCTCCGATTGGTGGCAGCGTGATGCTATATAGCCTGTAGCCTTCCTCGATAAATGGACTATCCAACACAAAAAGAATTATTCAATTCGAACTAATAGTTTCGGAGATTAGCGCGTTCAAACAAACAAAGAAACAAACTCTTCTTCTTCTTAATTGGCATAGACACCGCTTACGCGATTATAGCCGAGTTAACAACAGCGCACCAGTCGTTTCTTCTTTTCGCTACGTGGCGCCAATAGGATATTCCAAGCGAAATCAGGTCCTTCTCCACTTGGTCCTTCCAACGGAGTGGAGGTCTTCCTCTTCCTCTGCTTCCCCCGGCGGGTACTGCGTCGAATACTTTCTGAGCTGCAGTGTTTTCATCCATCTGGACAACATGACCTAGCCAGCGCAGCCGCTGTCTTTTAATTCGGTGAACTATGTATCGTACAATATCATCGGCATACGCCAGCAGTTGTACACTCTTATAGAAGATGGTACCTTCTCTATTTAGTTCTGCAGCTCGAACTATTTTCTCCAGAAGCAGGTTGAAGAAGTCGCACGATATGGAGTCGCCTTGTCTGAAACCTCGTTTGGTATCGAACGGCTCGGAGAGGTCCTTCCTGATACTGACGGAGCTTTTGGTGTTACTCAACGTCAGTTTACACAGCCGTATTAGTTTTGCGGGGATACCAAATTCAGACATCGCGGCATAAAGGCAGCTCCGTTTCGTGCTGTCGAAAGCAGCTTTGAAATCGACGAAGAGGTGGTGTGTGTCGATTCTTCTTTCACGGTTCTTTTCCAAGATTTGGCGCATGGTGAATATCTGGTCGGTTTTTGATTTTCCAGGTCTGAAGCCACACTGATAAAGTCCAATCAGATTGTTGACGGTGGGCTTTAATCTTTCACACAATACGCTCGATAGAACCTTATATGCGATATTGAGGAGGCTTATCCGACTGTAGTTGACGCAGATTGTGGGGTCTCCCTTTTTGTGGATTGAGCATAGCACACTTAAATTCCAATCGTTGGGCATGCTTTCATCCGACCATATTTTACAAAGAATCTGATGCATGCTCCTTATCAGTTCTTCGCCGCCGTGTTTGAATAGCTCGGCCGGCAATCCGTCGGCCCCTGCCGCTTTGTTGTTCTTCAGGCGGGCAATTGCTATTCGAACTTCTTCATGGTCGGGCAATGGAACGTCTGCTCCATCGTCATCGATTGGGGAATCGGGTTCGCCTTCTCCTGGCGTTGTGCGTTCACTGCCATTCAGCCGGCTGGAGAAGTGTTCCCTCCATAATTTAAGTATGCTCTGAGCATTCGTCACTAGATCACCTTTGGGGGTTCTACAAGAGTATGCTCCGGTCTTGAAACCTTCTGTAAGCCGCCGCATTTTTTCGTAGAATTTTCGAGCATTACCCCTGTCGGCCAGCTTATCAAGCTCTTCGTACTCATGCATTTCAGCATGTCTCTTTTTCTGTCTACAAATGCGTCTCGCTTCCCTTTTCAACTCTCGGTATCTATCCCATCCCGCACGTGTTGTGGTCGGTCGTCACGTTGCGAGGTAGGCAGTCTGTTTTCTCTCCGCTGCGACACGGCACTCCTCGTCGTACCAGCTGTTCTTTTGCACTTTCCGAAAACCAATGGTTTCGGTTGCAGCTGTACGTAAGGAATTTGAAACGCCGTCCCACAATTCCCTTATACCGAGTTGTTGACGAGTGCTCTCAGAGAGCAGGAGTGCAAGCCGAGTAGCAAATCGCTCGGCTGTCTGTTGTGATTGCAGCTTCTCGACGTCGAACCTTCCTTGTGTTTGTTGGCGTGCGTTTTTTGCTGCACAGAGGCGGGTGCGAATCTTGGCTGCAACAAGATAGTGGTCCGAGTCGATGTTAGGACCTCGGAGCGCACGCACATCTAAAACACTGGAGACGTGTCTTCCGCCTATCACAACATGATCGATCTGGTTGGTAGTTTTTCGATCCGGAGACAGCCAGGTAGCTTGATGAATTTTTTTGTGCTGGAATCTAGTACTACAGATAACCATATTTCGGGCCCCGGCGAAGTAGATCAGCCTCAACCCATTTGGGGATGTTTCCTCGTGGAGGCTGAATTTACCGACCATAGTGCCAAAGATACCTTCTTTGCCCACCCTGGCGTTAAAGTCGCCAAGCACGATTTTGACATCGTGGCGGGGGCAGCTCTCATAAGTGCGCTCCAAGCACTCATAAAGGGCATCTTTGGTCACATCGTCCTTCTCTTCCGTCGGGGCGTGGGCGCAAATCAGCGATATGTTGAAGAACCTCGCTTTGATGCGGATTGTGGCTAGACGTTCATTCACCGGAGTGAATGATAGTCCTCGGCGACTGAGTCTCTCTCCCACCACGAATCCAACACCAAACTTGCGCTTCTTTATATGGCCACTGTAGTAAATGTCACAAGGACCTACTCGTCTTTGTCCTTGTCCCGTCCATCGCATTTCTTGGACGGCAGTGATGTCAGCCTTTATTTTTGCAAGAACATCAACCAGCTGGGCAGCGGCACCTTCCCAATTAAGGGTCCGGACATTCCAGGTGCATGCCCTCAAATCGTAGTCCTTATTTCGTTTGCCATGGTCGTCATCAAAAGGGGGGTCTCTCATCCGAGGCTGTCGCTTACTTTTCATTGGTATTGTTTTTTACGTGGCGGGTCCCAAACCCAACGCACAACCCTATGCAGGGGATGTTTCGCTTTCTCACATTAGCTCGCCTTCAAACGGATGTTCTTAGGCTATCCAAAGGATACTTGGTCAAAGACCGGCAGTAGTGAGCTGCTTGAGCCATGTGTAAAAGAATCGTTTCTGGCCACTCCCAAGTGAATAGCGATCAGAGAACTTTCCTCGCTTGCGTGAACTTCTACACATGGCTCCATCCTCCACAAACAAACTCATCAGCTATATAATATTAGTATAGATGTGTACATAGTTAAGAGATTAGAATTAAGTAATGTACGAGTATTGAGGAAAAAAATTTTAATAAAGAAAATCGTAGTCAAACATGAACTCTCACAGTACAGAAGAATCATCAACATCAACAAAAATCAACGCAGCCAAAAGAAGCAACCATGGAGAATCTGCTAAAAAGACAGAAGGAGTTGAGCTATCTGGCTGCGTTGGAGGAGCAAAAAATTCTAAGCGGAAAAATTAGAAAAGCCTCATGTCTAGAATATATTGACCATATTCAGACTATTATGAAAGAGTTTACAGCAAATCATAACAACGTTGTGGCTAAGAAAACTCAAGATGCAGAAGATTACATTGCGAAAAATTACTACGAGCATGTAATTCAAATAATTGATAATTCCATTCAAAATTTAAAAATTTAAAATGTTGCCGAAGGTCCTTTAGCAGTAAGCAGCAAGTGACTGAATGGATCTTTGCAACAAGCTAATCAGTTTGGACCACTGATGCTGTTTCTAACGTTGAAAAAAGATATCAACGGCGTGCAAAAAAGCTCAAAAACACATTTGACGAAATTGAGCAAAACGACTGGATTCTCTCGAGCAAATGAGAGAATTCAAGACCAAGCTTCAAATACAATTTGAATATGTAGAACAAGCATATTTTGAGACTCAAACCAAAAGAAATAACTGAAAAATCAATTGATGAACAAATAGAGGAATTTCGATAAAAATATACAATTACCCTCGAAAAATATAAAAAATATAAAACTGCAAGAAATTCAAAACTTCGATATTTTATGGTAAAATGAAACAATGGTCGTCATTCCGCGATCTTTTTAAAAGTTTGGTGCATAATTCGAAGCACTTTACTGAAGTGCTAAAGATGCTCCGAAAACATCAATGGGCGGAGAAGCTGGTAGAGTAATTCAACATCTACTAGTAACAGATACAAACTACGAACCTGCTTGGTAAATTTTCAGGATAGATACGAGAATAAAAGATTACAATTTACAGCACAAGTAGATAGACTACTGGATCAACCGACAGCAAATGAAGAAAGTGCAGAAAGCATGAAGCAGCTGTAGGATACCACCAAGGAATGTATTTACGTTTTAAAAAAACTCAATTTAGATTTAAACGACAAACAAGACATCATAGCTCGAATAGTGGTTCGAAAACTAGACAAAGAAAGTCTACATTTATATGAACAGAACGTAAAAAAAGTAGGGAAATACAGAGCTTAGATGAAGTTTTCTGTTTTCTGGAGCAGCAATATCAAGCAATAGAAGCAATACGAGACAGAAAAACAACTAAATGGAACAATCAAAGCAGCCACATCGAACACTTACATTTTATACAGCTGCACAAAAAAATTGTGTATACTGCAAAGTTCCTGGATGTGCTACATTTGTCTTCATCACGTATATGAAGGCAATTGTAATAATAAGAAAAAGTGCAATAAGTGTGAAAGAAGTCATCATAATTTATTGCATTACAATGAATTCCAAAAGAAGGAAATGAAGAAAACTTAACAAAAAATCATCCACAATAATGACGAAACACTCGGAAACAGCGATACTCCTAGCAACAGCACAAATATGAGTGAAGGACAAAATATGAAGCAGATGGAGAGTACATCCAGAGAATGTAAAGACATAAAGAAGGTGCTGGTTCGATGTCGAACATTTTATAAGATTGGAGTGCGGAATTCACCTCACAACCTCAGAATTCACGATGTGAAATGTTAACATTTTTGACAGTTGTCCACATACTAAACAGAGAATATGAAGAGAAATAATATACATAAGTACGGCAAATGATACCATAGCATGTATGCGCAATCAGGGAATATTGAAGAAAAATAAGTTCCTGGATATTCCATTTTTAACTGCGAAAAATGTGTACAAATACAGCTCTCTCACATACTCAAGAATATGAAGAGACATAAATATATGTACAAGTTAACACCAAAGATGTTAGTAACCCCACAGCCAACTTCCGGCACGTGTCTTAAGAATAGTTAACATTCAAATTCCCGGAATTAATTGCAATATTGGTTGTGCCAATTTTTATGCAACGGAAATCAATAATATTGCATTATTGCAGAAATAT
>NW_026089622.1:13590315-13652350 GCF_024586455.1 Bactrocera neohumeralis | reverse complement strand
CATGCTGAGTGCATACACACATCTTTCGACTAATCTACTGTACATACCGACAGTATGTACACCTATCTTAAGCATAAGTGTTTTCAAGGGCAAACACAATTGTCTATTGTTAGTTTAAGATCATTTGCGATCTTCAGGGCAAACATAATTGTTTCTTGTCTATTGTTAGTTTAGGATCATTTGCGATCTCAAGGGCAGTTGCTGTGTGCATTAGTATTTGGAATATGTATGTTTGGATATTTATATTAGTTTTATGTACATATATATTAGTTTATGAGTTTTATTCAATAAGCAATGATTTTCACATTTTTATGAGCAAGTTACATATTACAATTCAATTTTGTTGCTTACCATTGATCTTGACATTTAGAGGACTGTATTTTCTTTTTATTTGATTTATTGCTTACATGTGTATATTTATATTAATGTTCTTGTGTCACAAATATAATTTTCTATATATAATTCTATCCTAAGAAATAAAAGTGTCATGTTCATATAGTTATGAACAATGTGTGAGATATGCAATAGAAATTGAAACATAATCCTTTTCCTGCAGTAGTAATTCTGTGTATCCAATATGGGAGGAATCGGGTCAATACTTCCCAGAGCCGCCACACACCTAATATAAAGATTTTAGAACATCCTGTTGACTTTATGCTGGATATATCGGCCAATATGTGAGTTATCTTAATGAAATTGGAAAAGCATATGTTAATCATGACAGTTTAGCTTTGTGCGGAAAATTGATATAATTGGGCGAAAACTTGACCTAGCCTCTAAGTAACCATTACTAGGTTTTTGGAACATCCGGCTGATTTTGTATAATGACTATGTATAATGATTTTGGTTTTTCTAACAAATCTTATGCCGAATATACATATATGTATATAGGTCAGTGTATAAGTTATATATGGTGTATGCATATATAAAATTGCTTAGATTCCGATCCTCTGGTTGATGTTTTACATCGTAAGGTATTTCCCTGGCTTTGATTAATGTAAGTTGCAAGAGTATAAAATGTTCGGTTGCACCCGAGCTTAGCCCTTTCTAGTTTTATATGACACTACTGAATGAGCGCAACAGAGATGTATGATCGATCACACGTATACGTACATTTAAGTAGAAAAGTGGTTAGACTACCAAAGTAAACAGGACTTAAAAAAAAGAACAAATGGTTTTCTCGACAAAATCAATTTATTTTATTCAAAATAGTCTCCTTCTGCTTCAATACAGCTTTTTGCTTGTTGGCCGGTATGTCCGCCAGTATGCCAGTGCAAACCTTTTCAATGGCCTCTACGTATGCATAACGCTTTCCTTTCATGGGCAAATGTATTTTTCCGAAAAGGAAGAAGTCCCACGGTGCCATATCAGGTGAATACGGGGAGTGGTTAATGGTTAAAATGTGATTTTTGTACAAATATGTTGAATTCTGAGCAATTTTTGGTCGTCAGTCAATTTGTGCGGAACAAACCGTGCACACACCTTTCGAAATCGATGTTTTGGAAATGTTCAATTCCATTTCAATGAATGACAATGTTGATTTCGGCTGATTTTTGATGAATTCACTCACAGTTTTGATGGAATTTTCGGTGATTACGGATTCTGATTGGCCCACACGATGATCGTCATTTATGTCCTCACGACCACTTTGAAATTGTTGAAACCACTCGTGCACTCTGCTACGGGATATGCAATCGCCATTAACTTGTTTCGGTAAAAGTTTTACCAATTCTAAAACTAAATTTAATGTTGGCTCTTTGTTTGAAGCTCATTTTCGCACCGATAACACAAACATACTAACATTTAAAACGCAATAACTTCACTTCCAATCTATGAAATGTCATGAAATTCTCACTGGACAGTCGATAAAGATATCAGATTCTAACGCACCAGTCGATATATAGATGGCGCCACCGGGCGGGCGCTAGATTCAATTCTTTGGAAATCACCTTGAATGTATGTTTTTTTTTGCTCTGTTTGGGTCTCAGCACTTTGTTTATTCGTTTTTATACTCTCGCAACAATGTTGCTAAGGAGAGTATTATAGTTTTGTTCACATAACGGTTGTTTGTAAGTCCTAAAACTAAAAGAGTCAGATATAGGGTTATATATACCAAAGTGATCAGGGTGACGAGTAGAGTCGAAATCCGGCTGTCTGTCTGTCCGTCCGTCCGTCTGTCCTTCCGTCCGTCTGTCCGTCCAAGCTGTAACTTGAGTAAAAATTGAGATATCATGATGAAACTTGGTACACGTATTCCTTGGCTCCATAAGAAGGTTAAGTTCGAAGATGGGCAAAAAACTAAGCCATAAATAAAGATATTAAAGTGAACTTTGGCACAAGGGATCGCATTAGGGACGTAATTTCTTTGGAATTTGGACGTAATTTCTTTGGAAAAGTGGGCGTGGCCCCGCCCCCTACAAAGTTTTTTGCACGTATCTCGGAAACTACTATAGCTATGTCAACCAAGCTCTACAGAGTCGTTTTCTTAAGGCATTTCCATATACAGTTCAAAAATGGAAGAAATCGGATAATAACCACGCCCACCTCCCATACAAAGGTTATGTTGAAAATCACTAAAAGTGCGTTAACGGACTAACAAAAAACGTCAGAAACACTAAATTTTACAGAAGAAATTGCAGAAGAAAGCTGCACCCAGGCTTTTTTTAAAAATTGAAAATGGGAGTGGCGTAGCCCACTTATGGACCAAAAACCATATCTCAGGAACTACTCGACCGATTTCAATGAAATTCGGGATATAAAATTTTCTTAACACCCTGATGACATGCACGAAATATGGGTGAAATCGGTTAACAACCACGCCTTCTTCCAATATAACGCTATTTTGAATTCCATCTGATGCCTTCTCTGTATAATATATAGTACATTAGAAACAAATGATGATAGCGGAATAAAACTTTACACAAATACGGTATTTGAAAAATATGTAACTGACGTATAATGAAATCTAGATTATCACTTTATCATGCGAGAGTATAAAATGTTCGGTGACACCCGAACTTAGCCCTTCCTTACTTGTTTTTTATTATTTTTATGCTAAATAAATTGACATAAAAAGTATATAGTATTCCTTTTCAAAAACGATTTCTTTTCATATTCCTCATTATTTACAATTAATTTTATAAACATTCAATTATAAGCTTGTACAACAAAACTCTAGTAAAAATTCCCCTAATTTGACAAAACTTAGTAAACAAATTATTCTATCTGTTGACATAATTGACAATTACACTTGATCTTCTTTTGCATGGAAAGTATTTTACACTATTTTTTTACACCCATTATCGTTTTTATACGGTTTCACTTTTTATGCAGGTCTTTTTCATGTCAATTATATACTTTTTTGCAATAATATCAGAATTCCACACGTAAATACAGATTAATTTTAGAACATGTTATCGTAATACGAATGTACAAATGGCGACGGAACTAGAAAATAATTCCCTCAACTTGGATCCACAGAAAACAGTCTAAAAGTTTCAGCGCCAATTATATTATGCAGTAGAATGCTACCGTACATTGTATGAAGAAGTAAATGCAAGGAAGACACAGCGATTAATAAATGTATTGTGACATTTCGTTTTGTTGTCATCGTCAGTCGAATGCAGAAATTCAGTGTTTACGTGCAATTAATTCCTGCGCCGATTTTAAAATTTTTAAAGTTAAAATAAAAAGTGTTTTATCGAATATTCGGAAGAATTTTTTTTGTGAATAAGTAAGTTAATTTATTTTAAGTTAATATACTTTTTAATAAAAAATTAAAAGTATTTTGAGTTTTAAGAACACAAACACGAAGACCGGCTCAGGGCGACCTTGCCCGAGTTAACACCCAGCCATACACGTATGACTCATATTACCTACCAATACACATATATACAACAATAGCAAGCCAATACCACATGACGCATGTGCAACGTGATCAAAACACAAACACATGGAGAGGCATCATCTTACAAGAGTACAGCCACCACGTGACCAACAACAAAGCCAATGCCACATCACGCATATACAACGTGATCAACATACAGACACATGGGGCATTATCTTACAAGAATGTACAGCCACCACGTGACCAACAACAACAAGCCAATGCCACATCACGCATATACAACGTGATCAACATACAGACACATGGGGCATTATCTTACAAGTATGTACAGCCACCACATGACCAACAACAAAAGGCATGGCATTATCCAAGATGCCACGCCACCGGAATTAGCCAATAGGAAGACGACACGAGTTGACTGCACTGCTATAAAAGAGTGACGCGCATACAACTCTTGTCCTCAGTTTGAATAAAAATTCAGACATAATAAGTTATAATATTTTGTGTAGACTAATATTAAACATTTAAATAAAGGAACCTTCGAGGAATCGAAAGAAAATATATTTTTAAAGAATAATTAAAAACTATTCTTAATTGGCGCCCGAGCAGGGACCGGTCAACAAAAGGATTCAGTGAATAAAATCCTTCGCGACTTAAATAACGACGAATTCAAAATAAAATTCAACTGTATCAAAAGTGGTCCAACAAAAGAAATTTTCTAAAAATGGCACAGGCACAAGCGGAAATCCAGGCACTTCAAGCCATGGTTATGGACTTGCAGAGAAGATTCGCCGAAGCTCAAATAACCGCTGCACCAGTGGAAGAAGCACAGGACGAAGTCTGCACATATTCAGGCCCAAAAGAAGTTGATTTAGGACTCTGCAAGTCAGCAATAAACAATTTCAGCGGAGACTACCATGAGTATAGAAACTGGAGAAAGCTGGCCACAACTCTAATGGGAAACGTGAAACCATTCAGGGAACAGAATATATACACGGAAGCCTTAATCTTGCTCAGGGGAAAGATTACAGGAAGAGCCGCACAAATTCTCATCAATAATAACACAAAATTATACTTCGAGGAAATCATAGACCGCTTAGACGACTCATACGCCGATCAACGCCCACTCTGTGTCCTGGAAGAAGACATGATGAGGATAAGACAGGCAGGAAAACCTCCACATATATACTATGATCAGTTAAACCAAGCGCTGAACGTAGTATTATCCAAAATAGAGATGACACACAAGAATGAAAATGTGATCAGCTAGGCTAGCTATCCAAGGAAATACAATTAAAGGCAGTGAGAACATTTATCGCAGGATTGAGGAGTTCAGCAACAAAGAATGCATTATACTCAAGATCATGCACCAATCTGATGGAAGCACATGGGATAGCTAGAACGATGCAGCATGATTCGCATTATCACCAACTGGAACACGTACCGAGGGTACAACAGCGAAGCCATCAACAGTGGAAAACACAGCAGCAATTCCAGCAGAATTTTTATCACCAACAACCTCAAATGCAACAAGAAACAACGGAACCAATGGAGGTAGACCCCTATTCAACAAGATATAGACGACAACCATACAATCCACAACCGCTAATGAACACTCATCAGGAAGCAAGGCAAACACAGAATCCGTTTGGACAAGTCATCCAAAGATTCGGCAACCAATTCAAGCGCGACAGAGAAGACACGGCAAACTCGCAGCAGAGGAAAACACAACAGGAGTTTGTCGCAACTATGAGTAAAAATTACCCATGCAGAAAGAATAAAATTAAATAAGATTCGGCAACCAATTCAAGCGCGACAGAGAAGACACGGCAAACTCGCAGCAGAGGAAACACAACGCCTTAACCAAGTGGGAGACAATACCCATATCCATATGCAGATCAGGAGTTTGTCGAAAAGGAAATAGAGAAACTTTTAAAAAACGAAATAATTAAAGAAAGTAAAAGCCCATATAACTCACCGATATGGACGGTATCAAAAAAGGGCATAGATGAAGAAGGAAAACCAAAAAAACGTAAGGTTATAGATTTTCAAAAATTAAATAAACAAACCATAGCGGACAAATACCCTATTCCAGATATAACTATGACATTACAAAACTTAGGTAAAGCAGGATACTTTACAACTTTAGATTTAGAATCTGGCTTTCATCAAATTATGATTAAACCAGAAGATAGGGAAAAGACTGCATTTTCAGTCAATGGGGCAAAATATGAGTTCCTTCGCCTACCATTCGGCCTAAAGAACGCTCCAGCTACATTTCAGAGATGTGTGGACGATATTCTGAGACCATTTATTGGAAAATGTGCATATGTCTATATCGACGATGTTCTAATTTACTCTGCTGACCCAGAGCAACATATTAAAGACATCACAAATATTGTGCATACGCTACATGCAGCCAATATGAAAATCTCGGAGGAAAAATCAAATTTTTTCCAAACTAAAACCGAATTTCTGGGACACATAATAAATAACGGAAGGATTATAGTAGACCCAGGGAAAATAGACGCTATAGAAAGGTTTAAAACACCGGAGACACTAAAAGAATTAAGGTCATTTTTAGGATTAGCCTCCTACTACAGGAAATTCGTGAAGAACTTCGCACAAATATGCAAAGCCATTAACGATTTACTTAAAGGGAGAAAAAGAAGCACTAGGAGCAATTGCAGAAATAAAAAATAAATTAAAGGAAAAAATACTATAATATAATATAAATATAACTATGCAATAGGAGCAGTACTGAGCCAGGGAAAAAACCCAATATCTTTTATATCTAGAACACTAACGACAACTGAGCAAAATTCTCCACTAACGAAAAGGAGATGTTAGCCATAATTTGGGCATTACAAAAATTGAGGAACTATTTATACGGTATAGCAGACTTAACCATTTACACAGATCACCAGTCACTTATATTTTCGATATCAGAAAAAAATCCGAACACTAAACTCGAAAGATGGAAAAACCTAATAGAGGAATATGGTGCTAAATTAAAATACAAACCTGGACACGAGAACGTGGTCGCAGACGCACTATCTAGACAAGTAAATACGATATCAGACACATCAATTCACTCCGCAGAGTCTTTAGCACTCAGATGCATTAAAATAATTGCAAAACCCTTAAATTTTTTCCGTACACAAATTGAATTAATACCGTCAGAAACGAATGAAAAAACTGCATCAACTATATTCCCACGACACGAACGGTTTCAAGTAAAATTTAATACCGAAGAATACTTAATAGAAACGCTGAAGCAAGTAATGAAACCAAAAATTGTAACAGCTTTTCATACAGACTTGGAAACATGGCATAAGTTGAAAGAGAAGATAACAAATATATTTTCTACATATTTCAAAGTATTCACGCAAATTAAGCTAAAAGACATAACCGAAATAATCGACAGAGAGAATATACTAGAATTCACACATAAAAGAGCGCATAGAAACGCATTAAACAATTACAAAGAAATACTAGAAACATGTTATTGGCCAACACTAAAAAAAGATACGGAGAAAGTAACAAGAAATTGCACCAACTGTACTCAAAATAAATACGAGAGAAATCCAGTCAAGCAACTATTAGGCAAAACACCAACACCAAATACACCCGGAACATCTATACAAGCAGACATATTTTATATTAACAGCAGCAACTTCCTATCATGCATAGACAGACATACGAAATAAGCATACTTTCGCAAGCTCGACAGTAAACGGCATTTCCACGAAATATTTGAAGAGGTACTATGCCAAGTATTCCCGAACTGCACCGAAGTAATGACAGATAACGAAAGTATATTCGTAGGTATAGGCACAACAGCGATGCTTAACGAACTACATATTAAGCATACAAAGACTGCGAACAATCATTCGACATCGAACGCACAAGTTGAACGTTTGCACTCCACAATTCTAGAAATTGCGAGAACTTTAGCTGAAGATAAAAAAACAACAACAGAGGAACAAATATTTCCTGCAATAAAAGAATATAACGAAACAATACATTCAGTGACCAAAAGGAAACCAATAGACTTATTGTTTAATAAGAATACAGATGAAACTGTGAAGGAAAACATCGAAGACAGTCAACAGCGAATGCTAGAATATCACAACAGGAAAAGGATATTAAAGGAATATACACCAGGACAAACAATTTACGAAAAAACAAGTCGACGCGAAAAATATAACAAAAGGTATATAAAACATATTGCGAAAGAAAATAAAGAAAATACAGTGATCACAACAAAAAATAAAGTCATACATAAAGATAATATTAGAAATGTACCGAATAATCATAATGACGCTCCTGTTAAAGGAAGCACTCGCGATACAAATAACTAACGTAAAGGACAAAAAATATTTATTAACAGAAACACATCCTACGTACACTTACGACAAATCAGACTATTTATTTCATATGGTAAATTTAACAGAAACATTAAAAATTACGATGCATTATGCGATTCGGTTCAAGGAAACAAAGGTTTAGCTAAAGAAACGGCTATAATAAACAGAATAGATGTATTAAAAAATCAGTTGTTAATCAGAAGAAAACCTAGGAGTATAAATTTTTTAGGCTCAATACTTAGCTTTGTTACCGGAGTACCAGACCATTATGATGTTATTGAAATTAAAGAAAAAATAAATGACATAATAGAAAACAATGATAAACAAAGATTGATTGATACTCACTTTGAGAAACTGTTGGAAGCCTTCGATTACAAAACTATTAATCAACATACAATGTTAGAAGAAATTCATAAAGAATTAGGAGATTTAACGTTAACTATAAACTTTGCAAATAATACAAATTTCTACTCTGCATCAATAAATTTAGAGGATATCGAAAAAATAATTAAAACCGAAGGATCAGATATACCCGTAATAAATTTAATGGAATACTCAGATATTCATGTATGTAGAATTGGAGATACCTTTATTGTTGTATATAAATATCCAATAATCAAAGAAAAATGTGAAACTTACGAAATTACCCCAATATCATATGAACACGGAAAGATAGAATTAGACTCAAACAGTTAGAGATTCTAACATACATAAGTATGTCTAAAGTCTATATGGACTTCAATAAGACATCTTCTTCAAGAAAAAACATTAGTTTCCTGCTTGGTATACAACCTTCAACTACATCTGCGGGTACACAAATTGATTGGGCATTTTGAAATATGGATCGTTCTCATGTTGATGCTATTCACTAACTCAGTGCAAATCTTATTTTTATTTTTCAAACCTAAATACATTATAACGGCATCATAATACTAAGACTTGTTTGAGAAAAATGTAACAAAATAAAATATATTTATATTAAATATTTGTATAATGAAGATCTATATCATTTGTGTTATTTGTTATTAATTAAGATTTTGTGTAAATTCAAAATAAAAATTAAATGGTTTAAGATCAAATGAAATTTTTATTAGAAAAATGTTTTTAAATAAGTAAATTTATATGTACTACATGTAGGAGAATCTCTAAAAAAATTCCAAAATTCAATATTACGTATAAAAGATCTGTATTTATTATTTTGTTGTTGTTGTTGTTAATTATACTCTCGCAACAAAGTTGCTAAGGAGAGTATTATAGTTTTGTTCACATAACGGTTGTTTGTAAGTCCTAAAACGAAAAGAGTCAGACATAGGGTTATATATACCAAAGTGATCAGGGTGACGAGTAGAGTTGAAATCCGGATGTCTGTCTGTCCGTCCGTCCGTCTGTCCGTCCGTCCGTCCGTGCAAGCTGTAACTTGAGTAAAAATTGAAATATCATGATGAAACTTGGTACACGTATTTCTTGGCTCCATAAGAAGGTTAAGTTCGAAGATGGGCAAAATCGGCCCACTGCCACGCCCACAAAATGGCGGAAACCGAAAACCTATAAAGTGTCATAATTAAGCCTTAAATAAAGATATTAAAATGAAATTTGGCACAAAGTATCGCATTAGGAAGGGGCATATTTGGACGTAATTTGTTTGGAAAAGTGGGCGTGGCCCCGCCCCCTACTAAGTTTTTTGTACATATCTCGGAAACTACTATAGCTATGTCAACCAAATTCTATAGAGTCTCCTTCAGGCATTTCCATATACAGTTCAAAAATGGAAGAAATCGGATAATAACCTCGCCCACCTCTCATACAAAGGTTATGTTGAAAATCACTAAAAGTGCGTTAACCGACTAACAAAAAACGTCAGAAACACTAAATTTTACGGAAGACATGGCAGAAGGAAGCTGCACCCAGGCTTTTTTTAAAATTGAAAATGGGCTTGGCGTCGCCCACTTATGGACCAAAAACCATATCTCAGGAACTACTCTATTGATTTTCGGTATATAATATTTTCTTAACACCCTGATGACATGTACGAAATATGGGTGAAATCGGTTAACAACCACGCCTTCTTCCAATATAACGCTATTTTGAATTCCATCTGATGCCTTCTCTGTGTAATATATACATTAGGAACAAATGATGATAGCGGAATAAAACTTTACACAAATACGGTATTTGAAAAATATGTAAATGACTGATAATGAAATCTGGATTATCACTTTATCATGCGAGAGTATAAAATGTTCGGTGACACCCGAACTTAGCCCTTCCTTACTTGTTTTTTATTATTTTTATGCTAAATAAATTGACATAAAAAAGTATATAGTATTCCTTTTCAAAAACGATTTCTTTTCATATTCCTCATTATTTACAATTAATTTTATAAACATTCAATTATAAGCTTGTACAACAAAACTCTAGTAAAAATTCCCCTAATTTGACAGAACTTAGTAAACAAATTATTCTATCTGTTGACATATTTGACAATTACACTTGATCTTATTTTGCATGGAAAGTATTTTACACTATTTTTTTACACCCATTATCGTTTTTATACGGTTTCACTTTTTATGCAGGTCTTTTTCATGTCAATTATATACTTTTTTGCAATAATATCAGAATTCCACACGTAAATACAGATTAATTTTAGAACATGTTATCGTAATACGAATGTACAAATGGCGACGGAACTAGAAAATAATTCCCTCAACTTGGATCCACAGAAAACAGTCTAAAAGTTTCAGCGCCAATTATATTATGCAGTAGAATGCTACCGTACATTGTATGAAGAAGTAAATGCAAGGAACACAGCGATTAATAAATGTATTGTGACATTTCGTTTTGTTGTCATCGTCAGTTGAATGCAGAAATTCAGTGTTTACGTGCAATTAATTTAATTCCTGCGCCGATTTTAAAATTTTTAAAGTTAAAATAAAAAGTGTTTTATCGAATATTCGGAAGAATTTTTTTGTGAATAAGTAAGTTAATTTATTTTAAGTTAATATACTTTTTAATAAAAAATTAAAAGTATTTTGAGTTTTAAGAACACAAACACGAAGACCGGCTCAGGGCGACCTTGCCCGAGTTAACACCCAGCCATACACGTATGACTCATATTACCTACCAATACACATATATACAACAATAGCAAGCCAATACCACATGACGCATGTGCAACGTGATCAAAACACAAACACATGGAGAGGCATCATCTTACAAGAGTACAGCCACCACGTGACCAACAACAAGCCAATGCCACATCACGCATATATGTACAACGTGATCAACATACAGACACATGGGGCATTATCTTACAAGAATGTACAGCCACCACGTGACCAACAACAACAAGCCAATGCCACATCACGCATATACAACGTGATCAACATACAGACACATGGGGCATTATCTTACAAGTATGTACAGCCACCACATGACCAACAAATTAGCCAATAGGAAGACGACACGAGTTGACTGCACTGCTATAAAAGAGTGACGCGCATACAACTCTTGTCCTCAGTTTGAATAGAAATTCAGACATAATAAGTTATAATATTTTGTGTAGACTAATATTAAACATTTAAATAAAGGAACCTTCGAGGAATCGAAAGAAAATATATTTTTAAAGAATAATTAAAAACTATTCTTAATTGGCGCCCGAGCAGGGACCGGTCAACAAAAGGATTCAGTGAATAAAATCCTTCGCGACTTAAATAACGACGAATTCAAAATAAAATTCAACTATATCAAAAGTGGTCCAACAAAAGAAATTTTCTAAAAATGGCACAGGCACAAGCGGAAATCCAGGCACTTCAAGCCATGGTTATGGACTTGCAGAGAAGATTCGCCGAAGCTCAAATAACCGCTGCACCAGTGGAAGAAGCACAGGACGAAGTCTGCACATATTCAGGCCCAAAAGAAGTTGATTTAGGACTCTGCAAGTCAGCAATAAACAATTTCAGCGGAGACTACCATGAGTATAGAAACTGGAGAAAGCTGGCCACAACTCTAATGGGAAACGTGAAACCATTCAGGGAACAGAATATATACACGGGAGCCTTAATCTTGCTCAGGGGAAAGATTACAGGAAGAGCCGCACAAATTCTCATCAATAATAACACAAAATTATACTTCGAGGAAATCATAGACCGCTTAGACGACTCATACGCCGATCAACGCCCACTCTGTGTCCTGGAAGAAGACATGATGAGGATAAGACAGGCAGGAAAACCTCCACATATTTACTATGATCAGTTAAACCAAGCGCTGAACGTAGTATTATCCAAAATAGAGATGACACACAAGAATGAAAATGTGATCAGCGCACTATCCAAGGAAATACAATTAAAGGCAGTGAGAACATTTATCGCAGGATTGAGGAGTTCAGCAACAAAAAATGCATTATACTCAAGATCATGCACCAATCTGATGGAAGCACATGGGATAGCTAGAACGATGCAGCATGATTCGCATTATCACCAACTGGAACACGTACCGAGGGTACAACAGCGAAGCCATCAACAGTGGAAAACACAGCAGCAATTCCAGCAGAATTTTTATCACCAACAACCTCAAATGCAACAAGAAACAACGGAACCAATGGAGGTAGACCCCTATTCAACAAGATATAGACGACAACCATACAATCCACAACCGCTAATGAACACTCATCAGGAAGCAAGGCAAACACAGAATCCGTTTGGACAAGTCATCCAAAGATTCGGCAACCAATTCAAGCGCGACAGAGAAGACACGGCAAACTCGCAGCAGAGGAAAACACAACGCCTTAACCAAGTGGGAGACAATACCCATATCCATATGCAGATCAGGAGTTTGTCGAAAAGGAAATAGAGAAACTTTTAAAAAACGAAATAATTAAAGAAAGTAAAAGCCCATATAACTCACAGAAACTTTTTAAAAACGAAATAATTGAAAAAAGCCCATATAACTCACCATATGGTATAGGAGATAGGAGATAAAAATATATGGACGGTATCAAAAAAGGGCATAGATGAAGAAGGAAAACCACAAAAACGTATGGTTATAGATTTTCAAAAATTAAATAAACAAACCATAGCGGACAGATACCCTATTCCAGATATAACTATGACATTACAAAACTTAGGTAAAGCAAGATACTTTACAACTTTAGATTTAGAATCTGGCTTTCATCAAATTATGATCAAACCAGAAGATAGGGAAAAGACTGCATTTTCAGTCAATGGGGCAAAATATGAGTTCCTTCGCCTACCATTCGGCCTAAAGAACGCTCCAGCTACATTTCAGAGATGTGTGGACGATATTCTGAGACCATTTATTGGAAAATGTGCATATGTCTATATCGACGATGTTCTAATTTACTCTGCTGACCCAGAGCAACATATTAAAGACATCACAAATATTGTGCATACGCTACATGCAGCCAATATGAAAATCTCGGAGGAAAAATCAAATTTTTTCCAAACTAAAACCGAATTTCTGGGACACATAATAAATAACGGAAGGATTACAGTAGACCCAGGGAAAATAGACGCTATAGATAGGTTTAAAACACCGGAGACACTAAAAGAATTAAGGTCATTTTTAGGATTAGCCTCCTACTACAGGAAATTCGTGAAGAACTTCGCACATATATGCAAGCCATTAACGATTTACTTAAAGGGAGAAAAAGAAGCACTAGGAGCAATTGAAGAAATAAAAAATAAATTAAAGGAAAAAATACTATAATATACATAATATAAATTTAACTATGCAATAGGAGCAGTACTGAGCCAGGGAAAAAACCCAATATCTTTTATATCTAGAACACTAACGACAACTGAGCAAAATTCTCCACTAACGAAAAGGAGATGTTAGCCATAATTTGGGCATTACAAAAATTGAGGAACTATTTATACGGTATAGCAGACTTAACCATTTACACAGATCACCAGTCACTTATATTTTCGATATCAGAAAAAAATCCGAACACTAAACTCAAAAGATGGAAAAACCTAATAGAGGAATATGGTGCTAAATTAAAATACAAACCTGGACACGAGAACGTGGTCGCAGACGCACTATCTAGACAAGTAAATACGATGTCAGACACATCAATCCACTCCGCAGAGTCTTCAGCACTCAGATGCATTAAAATGATTGCAAAACCCTTAAATTTTTTCCGTACACAAATTGAATTAATACCGTCAGAAACGAATGAAAAAACTGCATCAACTATATTCCCACGACACGAACGGTTTCAAGTAAAATTTAATACCGAAGAATACTTAATAGAAACGCTGAAGCAAGTAATGAAACCAAAAATTGTAACAGCTTTTCATACAGACTTGGAAACATGGCATAAGTTGAAAGAGAAGATAACAAATATATTTTCTACATATTTCAAAGTATTCACGCAAATTAAGCTAAAAGACATAACCGAAATAATCGACAGAGAGAATATACTAGAATTCACACATAAAAGAGCGCATAGAAACGCATTAAACAACTACAAAGAAATACTAGAAACATGTTATTGGCCAACACTAAAAAAAGATACGGAGAAAGTAGCAAGAAATTGCACCAACTGTACTCAAAATAAATACGAGAGAAATCCAGTCAAGCAACTATTAGGCAAAACACCAACACCAAATACACCCGGAACATCTATACAAGCAGACATATTTTATATTAACAGCAGCAACTTCCTATCATGCATAGACAGACATACGAAATACGCATACTTTCGCAAGCTCGACAGTAAACGGCATTTCCACGAAATATTTGAAGAGGTACTATGCCAAGTATTCCCGAACTGCACCGAAGTAATGACAGATAACGAAAGTATATTCGTAGGTATAGGCACAACAGCGATGCTTAACGAACTACATATTAAGCATACAAAGACTGCGAACAATCATTCGACATCGAACGCACAAGTTGAACGTTTGCACTCCACAATTCTAGAAATTGCGAGAACTTTAGCTGAAGATAAAAAAACAACAACAGAGGAACAAATATTTCCTGCAATAAAAGAATATAACGAAACAATACATTCAGTGACCAAAAGGAAACCAATAGACTTATTGTTTAACAAGAATACAGATGAAACTGTGAAGGAAAACATCGAAGACAGTCAACAGCGAATGCTAGAATATCACAACAGGAAAAGGATATTAAAGGAATATACACCAGGACAAACAATTTACGAAAAAACAAGTCGACGCGAAAAATATAACAAAAGGTATATAAAACATATTGTGAAAGAAAATAAAGAAAATACAGTGATCACAACAAAAAATAAAGTCATACATAAAGATAATATTAGAAATGTACCGAATAATCATAATGACGCTCCTGTTAAAGGAAGCACTCGCGATACAAATAACTAACGTAAAGGACAAAAAATATTTATTAACAGAAACACATCCTACGTACACTTACGACAAATCAGACTATTTATTTCATATGGTAAATTTAACAGAAATATTAAAACATTACAATGCATTATGCGATTCGGTTCAAGGAAACAAAGGTTTAGCTAAAGAAACGGCTATAATAAACAGAATAGATGTATTAAAAAATCAGTTGTTAATCAGAAGAAAACCTAGGAGTATAAATTTTTTTTGCTCAATACTTAGCTTTGTTACCGGAGTACCAGACCATTATGGTGTTATTGAAATTAAAGAAAAAATAAATGACATAATAGAAAACAATGATAAACAAAGATTGTTTAATACTCACTTTGAGAAACTGTTGGAAGCCTTCGATTACAAAACTATTAATCAACATACAATGTTAGAAGAAATTCATAAAGAATTAGGAGATTTAACGTTAACTATAAACTTTGCAAAGAATAAAAATTTCTACTCTGCATCAATAAATTTAGAGGATATCGAAAAAATAATTAAAACCGAAGGATCAGATATACCCGTAATAAATTTAATGGAATACTCAGATATTCATGTATGTAGAATTGGAGATACCTTTATTGTTGTATATAAATATCCAATAATCAAAGAAAAATGTGAAACTTACGAAATTACCCCAATATCATATGAACACGGAAAGATAGAATTAGACTCAAAAATTGCCAAATGTGCTAATGGAATGAAACGAATTAATAAATGTAAAAATATTTTGTCGAAATACATATATACCTATATTACTAAATTTGCAATCACAATCTAATGTTATAGAAGAAAATAATGAGAATATAAAAGAAATTAGCGAGGGAAATATATTAATAAATGGAAAAAATAATGTTAACAACAAAACATATGAAGGAACATATTTAGTTCAATTTGATAAAACAATTGAAATTAATAATAATAAATATCATAATTTAGATGAAGAAATAAAAAAGTATATTTTAGCGCACGGACAAGAAAATATAAAAATATTAGAAATTATGTCCACAAATACGAAATATCAATTCAGTAACATACAAAAATTACACAAATTTTTAATCCCGTATGAAGAGCATCCTATACGAAATATTTGTATAACTATTATTGTAATAATCACACTATGTATTCTATTATATGTTAGTTTTAAATTGTATTATGCAATTATGAAATGTAAAACATTCAAACTACAAGAAAGACAGCAGAAACAATACGAAGAAATATTAAAACAACAAGGTATGGAACATCTCATCAAAAAGGATGCCACAACTAGCGTATAAAAAGATCAGGAGATCTTTTCACCAAAGGAGGAGGGAGTTAACACCCAGCCATACACGTATGACTCATATTACCTACCAATACACATATATACAACAATAGCAAGCCAATACCACATGACGCATGTGCAACGTGATCAAAACACAAACACATGGAGAGGCATCATCTTACAAGAGTACAGCCACCACGTGACCAACAACAAGCCAATACCACATCACGCCTATACAACGTGATCAACATACAGACACATGGGGCATTATCTTACAAGAATGTACAGCCACCACGTGACCAACAACAACAAGCCAATGCCACATCACGCATATACAACGTGATCAACATACAGACACATGGGGCATTATCTTACAAGAATGTACAGCCACCACGTGACCAACAACAAAAAGCATGGCATTATCCAAGATGCCACGCCACCGGAATTAGCCAATAGGAAGACGACACGAGTTGACTGCACTGCTATAAAAGAGTGACGCGCATACAACTCTTGTCCTCAGTTTGAATAGAAATTCAGACATAATAAGTTATAATATTTTGTGTAGACTAATATTAAACATTTAAATAAAGGAACCTTCGAGGAATCGAAGGAAAATATATTTTTAAAGAATAATTAAAAACTATTCTTAATTCCTTTAACAGTGAGGATGAATTGGGCGACCAGGATTATTTGCGTGATGAAAGCTATCCGGAAAATGAACACGCTATTTCAGCGTGTATTTGAAGGAAGCAACTGATTCATTTATTCAAATCACCGATCTTTCTTTGATCCCGTAGGATCATCAAGACTTACTGATATACCTGAAGCATCTTCCTCTACCGCAACAAGGTCATTGACAGCATACATTTTAAAGCAAAAAAAACCTCGATCTCCAGTACCAACCCCAATAAAACAATGACTGTAAAACAGTTTTTGGCGCTAAAACGACATATGTCTTTTAGAGATGAAAGCGAGAGGATTGAAAAAGGTAAGCCGGGATATGATCCATTGTTTCGTTTCCGTAAATTGTCGGATGCTCATCACATCGTATACATCGTTATCTTTATTGGTATATGTACTCGCAAGGGGCATCTAGAGCTTGGGCAGCTTAATATATGGACTTCTGGGTCGAACTCGAAATCCGATGACCCGACTATTATACCATTTCGTAGATATGGCTGAGACAATTGCATATGTTTTGTATCGACGTCTGCATTTAAAAAATTGCAACAACAATCTATCAAGATGGCAAGCTATTAAAGTTGCTTGATTTCTGTGAAGAAACTGCTGCTTGACTTGTCACTTACAAACTCAATCGTACTGCTGGTCGACCAAGTTTCACGCTATCAACACCCGTCGGAAAGATACTAAATGTGGGGAAAAGAGCAGAACATCCGTTTTGATCTGTATGATCACTTTCCCAATTGGTCGATTCTAGTTCTTCATCGAGACTCCAATATCCTGGTGCTTTTGGAATAGGAAGCTGTTCACTGTCTTTGACAGGTCTTACAGCTGATGGTAAATTACAGTACTAAACCGTATGTTTCGACCTCGGTCCAATACCGCATATTCTGAAGTTCCAAAATTCTCACAATAAAGTTTTTGAGGAAATTGGTAGTAAATTTACAAGACATCTTATTAAAAGCCATAGAAAAAACCCATTTTCGCCCTATATCTTGTACACTTTTGACACAATTTGCAGGAATTTTTGCCCGAATTGGAGTTTTTAAATACCATTTTGCCGCCCCACAAGACATTGCGCCCGGCGCGATGGCCCCCTTCGCATCCAAGTTGTTGTCATCGTCCAAGCTTCTGCACCATATAGCAGGACGGGAATTATAAGTGACTTTTAGAGTTTGGTTTCTGTTTGTCGAGAGAAAACTTTACTTCTCAATTGCCTACTCAGTCCGAAGTAGCACCTTTTGGCAAGAGTTATCCTGGGTTGTATTTCCAGGCTGACATTATTGGTATTGTTTACACTGGTTCCAAGATAGACGAAATTATTTACGACTTCAAAGTTATGACTGTCAACAGTGACGTGAGAGCCAAGTCGCGAGTGCGACGACTGTTTGTTTGATGACAGGAGATATTTCGTCTTGCCCTCTTTAACTGTCAGACCCATTTGCTTTGCTTCCTTGCCCAGTCTGAAGAAAGCAGAACTAACTGTGCGTGTGTTGAGGCCGATGATATCAATATCAATCCCACACGTGTTGTGGTCGCTTGTAACGTTGCGTTGTTTTCTCTGCATCGCAACACTGCATTCCTCGTCGTACCAGCTGGGCTTTTGCATTTTCCGAAAACCAATGGTTTCGGAGCGCACTCACATCTGAAACACTGGAGACGTGTCTTCCGTCTATCACAACATGATCGATCTGGTTGGTGGTTTTACGATCCGGAGACAGTAAGGTGGCTTGATGGATTTTCTTATGCTTGAATCTAGTACTACAGATAACCATATTTCGGACCCCAGCGAAGTCGACCAGCCTCTACCCATTTAGGGATGTTTCGTCGTGGAGGCTGAATTTACCGACCATAGTGCCAAATATACCTTCTTTGCCCACCTTGGCGTTAAAATCGCCAAGCTCGATTATGATATCGTGGCGGGGGCAGTCTCATAGGTGCGCTCCAAGCGCTCACTGAAGGCATCTTTGGTCACATCGTCCTTCTCTTCCGTAGGAGCGTGGGCGCAAATTAGCGATATGTTGAAGAACTTCGCTTTGATGCGGAGTGTGGATAGACGGTCATCCACCGTGGTGAATGGCAGTACTCGGCAACGGAGTCTCTCTCGCCTTCAAACGGATGTTCTTAGGCTACCCGGAGGATACTTTGTCAAAGACCGGAAGTCGTGAGCTGCTTGAGCCATATGTAAAATAATCGTTTCTGACCACTCTCAAGTGAATGGCGATCAGAGAATTTTCCTCACTTGCGTGAATTTCTACACATTACTACATCCTCCATCCTCCATCTTAAATACGCCAGAAATATTAAATTTTACCTCCGATATGGTGTAAAAATGCTTTATGAAAGCCGCTGTGAAAATTTTAGGATAAGGGTGGCACTGCTTACTTTATGGGGAAATCATGTATCTCGTGACCCGACAAACCGATTGCGAAATTTAGTATGTGGCATTCTTTTCATAGTCCTATGTCACAGTATGAAAATGAACGAAAGCGGATAATAACCACACCTACTTCCCGTACGAGGTGTGTTCAAAAAGTATCGCGACATTTTGCTGACAATTTTCTTCGATTGCAGGGGCGTGGTGCATCATGAGTTCTAGCCACAGGGAAGAACGCTTAAAAGGAATATTACCTGCAAGTTATGCGCAATTTGCGGCAAGCAATCCGCCAAAAACGCCCGGATTTGTGGAAGAACAAAAATTGGCTTTTGCACCACGATAACGCCCCTGCTCACACATCGTTGCTTGTGCGCGACTTTTTGGTCAAAAAAAAAACACACTAATGATGCCGCAGCCACCGTATTCCCCAGATCTGGCCCCCTGTGACTTTTTCTTGTTCCCTATACTGAAGAGGCCCATGAAAGTATGACGTTACGCTTCTCTTGATGAGATAAAGACGGCATCGAAAGAGGAGCTGAAGAAGATAAAAAAAAAAAGATTTTTTGAAGTGCTTCGAAGATTGGAAAAACCGTTGGCACAAGTGTATAATATCTCATGGGGATTACTTTGAAGGGGACAAAATAGATATTCATGAATAAAAAAAAAATTTGAAAAAACACAAAACTCGCGATACTTTTTGAACACACCTCGTGTAGCACAATTTTAAATTCCACTTAATTCTTTCACTTTCCATTACACAAATAAAGAAGCAAGTAATATTACAGGATACAACTTTTCACGAATAATTCCTTTATCGTATGCCACCTTTTGAACAAAAATTGCTCAACAAAACTGTTCAAGCTCTTAGGTACCGAAAATTTAGACCCCAATACCTATAGTTGACTTTTGATCGAAAATATCGGTCAATGTACAAGATACATAATAGAAATTCCGGGATAATCTCTTTCTAACAATGGTATGTCTGTATGCCGAAAATGAGATGAATCGAACTTCCAGATGGCTGTGTACCGCATACATACATATATCGGCCATGTGAGTTATCTCAATAAAAATAAGAGAACGTATGTTACTCTTAACTGTGTATCATTGTGTCTAAACTATATTAAATTATACGAAAACTATATCTCGCCCTCATATCACTAATTTCAATATTTCCGAATATCCGGCTGATTTTATTCCAAAATATTGTTCATCATATGTAAGGTACCTTAACCAGGGAACATCCTTTTAGTTTGCGGCATGACTTTAGTTAATAGATGAATTCGGGTCGGTACTACTCCAACTCCCATTTACTACATATATCGATTTTTGTTCTGACAAATCTTATGCCGAATATGTCGGGCAGGGCACTAATTTTACATATTATATGTATATATAAAATTGCTTGAATTCCGATCCCTTGGTTGACCTTTTACACCTTAAAGTATTTCCCTCTCTTAGATTCTTGCAAGTTGCAAGAGTATGAAATGTTCGTTTGTACCCGAACTTTGACTCGAGCTCCTTGTACTTAAATATGTCTGCCAAATTATTAAAGAAAGAACAGATTTTCAAAATTAAAACTACTAAATGTGCGATAAATCAACTAAAAACGACGGAGACATAAAAACTGAACGATGAGCTCGGCACCGCTCACTTATAAGTGAAATCACGTATCCGATTTCAACCAAATTTGGTGCGTGACATTCTCCTATATAGCAGTGCGAAAATGGCGAAATCTAATTGCAACCACTCTATTTCTCATATAACAAAATTTTAAATTCCATCTGATTGTTTCCTTTCCCGTATACATATCAAGACGAAATTTGTATATCGGAAAAAAACATTACACGAATAATGCTTTTAGAGTGTGCCACCTTATGATCAAAAATTGTTTACACTCAACAAGAACTGTTCCAGTCCCTGGGTCCTGAGTATTTGGTCCCCAATACCTATAGTTGAGTTTTTACAGCAAATATCGGCCAATGTGTGAGAAATATAATTTAGGGATAATCCTTTCCTAACAACGGTATGTCGGTGTGTAAAAAATGGGTTGAAACAGGCCAATACTTCCCTAAGCTCCCATATACCTAATAAAACGATATTCGAAGTTTCAAGCGACTGTATACCGCATATATCGGCCAACATGTGAGTTAACTCAAAGGAAATGACAGAACCTGTTCTACTCATAAAGTAGATAAAATGGGGCGAAAACTTGATCTACATAGCTCCTATAAAATTAATATTGATTTGCGATCATACGGTTGATTTTACTCCATATGATTGGATACGGTATATGAGGTACCTTATTGATTCTCATTAGCTCTTGTTCGACAAATCACGCGAGTTATGTCGCCGTCGCTCCAACCCAACTCGCTACCGACGTCGACGTCACCAACAAACCTCAACTTACACATTGACTGATCTGCATAAATGCAATCAAAGCATGTTTAAATAAATGCCAAGTAACCCAATACTTACCAGATTTCACATTTTTACAATTTCCGTTCCTACGGTGATCATGTTACAAAAATTGCAACAATGCTCTACTTTATTATACTCGTATTAATATGCCAACTAAACAAAATTTGTGAATGAAAACATAGTTTAAGAAATTTCATTTTTATTAAATAAAAATTCAGAACTAAGGAAAGTGAAAAAAAAAATAAAATCCTATAAAACAAACTAATGAACCCCCAAGAACAGCAGCAACTCCGCGATACCGTACTAATTAAGGAAGCAGCGAGGATCCGCCCATATCTTGCCGATGAGGAAAACGACCTCACATCATTCCTGCTAGAGCTCAACTTAATTCTTCCTCTCATCAACGGCAACTCAGCGATACAACAGTATATCCTGGAGAAGTACTTCAAAACAAAAAACGGGGGAAAGCACTCCGGGTAATCCAGACTATGAGCGAAACGGCAACATAGAAGACATATGACGAACCCACCGGTACTCAAGTATCCAGATTTCAAACTCAAATTCTCCGTAACAACTGATGTAAACGATTTTGCAATTGGAGCTGCTTAAACACAAGAAGAACACCCCATAAGCTATGCAAACAGATCACTAAACGACCACGAGAGAAAATACTCAGCGACAGTAAAAGAGCTGCTAGCGGTCAACTATTTCAGACTGTATCGCTTAAGTGGCTATATTGGAAAAATAAAGGAAAATATATAAATCCTAGATAACAGAGGTGGCTCCTCAAATTTGGAGAATACATTAACATAAGTTCTGTCAAGGAAAAGGCAACACTACCGCTGACTTTACGGGGCTGCTATATATATTTCTGGCCTAGGCAACACTAAGTGTTGTCTGGTGCAATCATACATTTCCATTGGAAAGTTTGACATTTTTAGCATAACATCACTCAGAACGTTTTGTCATTTAATAGTGAATGGTTTTATTTACAGGGAATTAAAAAATTCATGTTGGCCAAAAAATGGAATTAAGTCGTGATCATTTTCGTGAGATAATTTTTCACAACTTTCGACGTGGATTATCACGACAAGAGTGCATCGATGAACTAAAATCTTTGTATGGCTACGAAGCACCATCCTATAGCACTGTGAAAAACTGGTACAACGAATTCAATCGTGGCCGACGCTCGCTCAAAGATGAATTCCGTGAAGGTCGTCCAAAAACAGCCGTTGTGCCAGAAAACATCGATGCCGTACGTGAACTGATAATGCAAGACCGTCATGTAACATACCCTCAGATAGAGGCTTGCTTATGCATTTCTCCCACTAGCATACATTTGATATTGCATAAACACTTGGCCGTAAAAAAAGTTTGTTCTCGTTGGATCCCGCACAATTTGACATTCGCTCAAAAAAAGGCTCGTGTGGATTGGTGTAAATAAATGCTAAAAAAATACGATCGCGGTGCTTCAAAAGACGTTTATAAGATCGTCACAAGTGACGAATAATGGATCTATGCGTATGAGCCCGAATCAAAACAGCAATCGACCGTGTGGGTCTTCCAAGACGAGCCAAATCCAACGAAAGTTGTTCGTGGAAGAAGCACTTCGAAGCAAATGGTCGCCTGTTTCTTCGGCAAAACTGGTCATGTGGCGACTGTTCCGCTTGAGCAACGTAGGACGGTCAATTCTGAGTCTTACACCACCATTTGTTTGCCTGAAGTCTTCGGAGAAATTCGAAAAACGAACAAGAGAAGACGAATCATTGTGCACCATGACCATGCGAGCTCTCACACATCGGCTCAAACCAGCGCCTTTTTGACCGGCCAAAACGTCGAATTGATGGATCATCCGCCGTACAGCCCTGACTTGGCACCCAATGACTTCTTTTTATTCCCACACATCAAGAAAATAATGCGTGATCAACGATTTTCGTCGCCAGAAGATACTCTTGAAGCATTCAAAAACCATGTTTTGGAGGTGTCTCAATCGGAGTGGAAAAAGGTCTTCGAAAATTGGTTTGAGCGCATGCAAAAGTGTATAAATCCTGATGGAGAATATTTTGAAAAACAATAAAACCATTTTCGTTAATAAATATTCCTATTTTCATTATTAAGCCAGAAATATATATAGCAGCCTTCGTATGAGCAGAATAAATGAAGATGCAGGTGAAATTAATATCCTACAGAAAAAGAGAATATGATCACCAAGGCAACAATCCACTCTCAAGAAGAGGAATTGCACGACCATTTTGGTATCTTGGAAACTACCGTTAACAGATTCCCAACACAGATAATCCTTACTCATTAAAAAAATCAGGAGTCACATTTTATAAATGGAAAACATAAAATTTTTATTAGCGAAGAAGATATAAATACGGATTACATGTCCGACATATTCTGGCGATTCTTAAGAAACGACAAAGTAGGAATATATTCGGAACTATCGGGCCATGAATACAATAAAGTTCAACAAAAACTAATTGACTTGTTTAACAGAACAATAAAATTTTATAAATGTACGCAGCATTCAAAAGACATGCAGAATGAAGATGAAGCTTATAGGTACATAGCGAAATATCATAAAAATGAAACTGGACATGGAGGAATTAACGGAAATTATGAAGGAGTAAAAACTTTATGTTATGCTATAACAACACAGTCCACTCAACGATATAAACAAAACCTATAGATGTAATTGAAGATAAAACAGATAAAGCCGAAATATACAAAACTCTAGAGGAGAATAACAAACTTACAATCAAACAAGAAAGAACGTTAAGTTCGGCTGCACCGAAGCTAATATACCCTTCACAGATTACATTGGTGCCTTAAAAAATAATTTATACCAAATTTCGTAAATATATCTTGTCAAATGCAAAAGTTTTCCATACAAGAACTTGATTCCGATCATTCAGTTTGTATGGTAGCTATATGCTATAGTAAGCCGATCTGATTAATTTTTTCGGAGATTACATTATTTTTACAAACAATAACTCACAACAAATTTCGTGAATATACGTTGTCAAATATGAAAGTTTTCCATACAAGAACTTGATTCCGATCGTTCAGTTTGTATGGTAGCTATATGCTGTAGTTAACCGATCTGACTAATTTCTTCGGAGATTACATTGTTGCCTTAGAAAATAATACCAAATTTGGTGAGGATTCATTGTCAAATGTGAAATTTTTCCATACATGAACTTGATTCCGATCGTTCAGTTTATATGGCAGCTATATGTTATAGTGGTCCGATTTCGGCCGTTCCGTTCCGACAAATGAGCAGCTTCTTGAAGAGAAAATGATGTTTGCAAAATTTCAAAGGGATATCTTAAAAACTGAGGGACTAGTTCGTATACATATATACAGACAGACGGACAGACGGACAGACAGACAGACGGACATCTAAATCTAAATCGACTCAGCTCAACATACTGATCATTTGTATATATACTTTATAGGGTCTCCGACGTTTCCTTCTGGGTGTTACAAACTTCGTGACAAACTTAATATACCCTGTTCAGGGTATAAAAATTGAACGAACAGCGCGAAATTTTTCAGAATACGGAACAGGAGGGGTAGGTGAAAAACTATAAGGCTCTTAGGCCATACGAACCTAGATAACGCAAACTAAATTTACAAAACATACACTCTTCCAATATTAAAAGAAAGAGAAATTTTCAGGTGAAATGGATACAAGACGTCCACCTTGCAGAAATCTTCGACACTATACTACATATAATATATATGAAGGAAATACTAGGCATAATCGACACAATTCACAAAAATATAGAACGTGCTGACCTACAGGAAAAAACGCAAATTTAGAAAATGCAACTTAAGAATATAAAAAGTGAAGCTTTATCTTTAATACCACATAGTTAGACAGCGAAGAGGCCTAATTAATATTTTGGGAACAGCTAAAAAATGGTTATTCGGCAATATGAATTATAACGATAGGCAAGAAACAGAAGATGTGTGTTCAACACATAATAACCATAATTCAATTAAAAATCGTAATAGTCAGATAAGCATTAATACACACTTTAATAAAACTTTCCCTAAACTCAAGTCTATTATAGAAAGCGACCGTAATATAATAAATTCGAAATTAAATAGTATAATTAACGTTAACAACGAAATACAAAGACATATTCATTACACTGACTTCACATTAAAACTATAAATTATACAAGACAATATTGAATATATTCAGGAAAACATAGCTGCATCAAAACTAGGATTTTTTTTACGGAAACACGTTGACAAAAGAAAAAATAACTAAGTTCGAAATAGATTTCAAGAAACCACAACATATTAAATTGGGAACTGTTATTGATAGCAATGGGAATAAAATATTCGCCATTGAAACACCAAAGGATTCTATCTCTCTTCCAATAAATTATCTTGTACGCATTGGAAACTAAAATAACAGGGAACTCTTATTTGAACCCCAAATTAAATTATATTACAATAATACAAGTAATATTTCAAGCCCTTAGACATCGAATACTTGGATCCCAATCACTATAGTTGACTTTTGATCGAAAATATCGGTCAATGTACGAGATATATAATTGAAAATCAAGGATAATCTCATTCCAACAATGGTATGTCTGTATGCCGAAAATGAGATGAATCGAACTTCCGGGTGGCTGTGTACCGCATACATATATCGTGAGTTATCTCAATAAAAATAAGAGAGCGGATGTTACTCAATAGGGTGGGTCGATTCCGGACTTTTTTCGATTCGGGATTTCTAATAGTGCGGAAAAGTTGCCATAGTACTTCCTGATTCCAATGCAACTTTTTGTTTTGAGATCGGATTGCATCTTCAACACCAACTCCGGCCTTGAAATTTTGGGAATTCGCCTAAAATCGTGAAATTGTCTACCTAGCGCCTGAAATACGCATCTCATGGCAAAATGTATAAAACAAAAGTTATTTGTCACGTCATTTGCTACCGAAATGGTATATGTGATCATGGCCGTAGGACGAACCGTTCCCGAGATACGAGCGAAAAGGAGGCGCGCCCCAGCGCAAGGTGAAAATCGGCTTGCGGCCACACTTTTTGACGTTGATTTCGCCGAGTGCTATCACTCACATTCATTCACCCACCACAAAGGACACGTTCG
The DNA here is from genome assembly GCF_024586455.1 of Bactrocera neohumeralis. NCBI lineage: Eukaryota > Metazoa > Arthropoda > Insecta > Diptera > Tephritidae > Bactrocera > Bactrocera neohumeralis. The sequence goes on along the minus strand of NW_026089622.1, from coordinate 13,624,870 downwards.
GATACGTCTCCACACAAATATTTTTTCATCGAGTTCCTTCACTCTTGTCGTGATTTCGCCGAGTTCTATCACTTACATTCATTTCCCTGCACCTTACGACACGTTCGGACTGGTCTCCACATAAATATTTTTTCATCGAGTTCCTTCACTCTTGTCGTGTATATAAAGAGTTGAATTGGAATCAGGAAGTACTAAGTCAACTTTTCCGCACTATTAGAAATCCCGAATCGAAAAAAGTTCGGAATCGACCCACCCTATTACTCATAACGGCGTATCCTTGTGTCTAACATATATTAAATTAGGCGGAAACTAGTTTTATCCCCCATATCACTAATATCAATATTTTTGGAAATCCGGCTGACCTTTAGCTCTTCAAGTTTTAAGCATGACAATTGTTAATAGATAAATGCGGTACTACCCCAACTCCCATTTACTACATGTAATGATTTTCCTTTTACTGACAAATCTTATGCCGAATATGGCGGGTAGAGTATTAGTTTTAAATATTATACATATGTACTATATATATAAAATTGCTTGGATTTCGATCCCCTGATTGACGCAGGATTGTGCGCTGGGTTTGGGAGCCGCCACGTAAAAAAACGCATAAAATGAAAACCAACTGCCTCGGATGAGAGACCCCCCCTCCTTTGATATCGACCACAGAAAACGAAATAAGGATTACGATTTGAGGCCATGCACCTGGAATGCCCGATCCCTTAATTGGGAAGGTGATGCTGCCCAGCTGGTCCATGCCCTCATGAGAGTGAAGGCTGACATCATCGCGCTCCAAGGAAAACGATGGACTGGATAAAAATTGAGGCGAGTAGGTCCTTGTGGCATTTACTACAGTGGCCGTATAACGGAGCGCAAGTCGCCGAGTACTGTCATTCACCCCGGTGTATGAACGTCTAGCCACACTCCGCATCAAAGTGAATTTCTTCACCATGTCGCTGATTTGCGCCTATGACCCGACGGAAAAGAAGGATGATGTGACCAAAGATGCCTTCTATGAGCGCTGGAAGCGCACCTATGAGAGCTGCCCCCGCCACGATGTCAAAATCGTGCTTGGCGATTTTAACGGCAGGGTGGACAAGGAAGGTACCTGTGGCGTAACAGGTAAATTCAGCCTCCACAAGTAAACATCGTCAAAGGGGTTGAAGCTGATCGACTTCGCCGTGACCCGAAATATGGTTATCTTAAGTTCTGCATTCCAGTTTAAGAAAATAAATCAAGCTACCTAGCTGTCTCCGGATCGAAAACCCACCAACCAGATCGATCATGTTGTGACAGATGATAGACACGTCTCCAGTGTTCTAGACGTGCGTACGCTTCGAGGACCTAACATTGACTCGGCCCACTATCTTGTTGCGGCCAAGATTCGCACCCGCCACTGAGCAGCAAAAAACGCAAGTCAACAAACACAAGGAAGGTTCGACTTCGAGAAGCTACAATTAGAAAAGACAGCCGAGCGATTTCCTACTTGACTTGCACTCCTGCTCTCTGAGAGCACTCGTCAATCAACTTGCTATAAGGGAACTGTGGGACGGCATTTCAAGCAACTTACGTACAGCTGCAGCCGAAACCACTGATTTTCGGAAAATGCAAAAGAACATCTGGTACGACGAGGAGTGTCATGTCGCAGCGGAGAGTAAACAGACTTCCTACCTCTTAACGCTACGATCGACCACAACACATGTGGGATGTGATAGATACCGACTGTTTAAGAGGGAATCGAGACGCATTTGCAGACAGAAAAAGAGAGAGGCCAAAACTCATGATTATGAAGAGCTTGACGCTCTGGCCGACAGGGGCAAAGCTCGAAAATTCTACAAAGAAATGCGGCGACTAACAGAGGGTTTCAAGAGCATGTTCTTGTAGAACCCAAAGAGGTGATTTAATAATCTATGCCCAGGGCATATTAAAATTACGAAGGGAAAACCTCTCCAGTTTGCGGAATGACAGCGAAAGTATAACGCCAGGAGAAGGCGAACCCGATTCCCCAATCGGTGACAATGGAGCAGATGTTTCATTGGCCGACCATGAAGATGGTCGAATAGCAATTACCCGTCTGAAGAACAACAAAGCGGCGGAGGCCGATGGATTGCCGGCCGAGCTATTCAAACACGGCGGTGAAGAACTGATAAGGCGGATGCATCAGCTTCTTTGTAAAATATGGTCGGACGAAAGCATGTCCAACGATTGGAATTTAAGTGTACTCTGCTAATCCACAAAAAGGGAGACCACAACAATCTGTGCCAAACATCGTGGAATAAGCCTCCTTATTATCGAAATAAAGTTTTATCGAGCGTATTATGTGAAAGATTAAAGCCCACCGTCAACAAACTGATTAGACCTTGTCAGTGCGGCTGTAGGCCTGGAAAATCTACAACAGACCAGATACTCACCATGTGCCAAATCTTGGAAGATACCAGTGAAAAGAGAATCGACCACCTTTTCGTCGATTTCAGAGCTGCTTTTGATAGCACGAAAAGGAGCTATATTTATGCCGCGATGTCTGAATTTGGTATCCCCGCAAAACTAATACGGCTCGTCAGCTTAAACAGCAGTACCGAAAGCTCCGTCAGGATCGCAAAGGACGTCTCCGAGCCGTTTGATACCAAACGAGATTATAGACAAGGCGACTCCATATCGTGCGACTTATTTGATCTGCTGCTTGAAAAAAAAGTTCGAGCTGCGGTACTTAATCGAGCAGGTACAATCTTCTATAAGAGTATACTGCTGCTGGCGTGCGCCGATAATATTGATATCATTGACCTTAACATCCGCGCCGTTAGTTCTTCTTTCTCCAGGCTGGATAAGGAAGGAAAGTAAATGGTTCTGGCAGTGAACGAGGGCAAGACGAAATATCTCCTGTCATTAAACAAACAGTCGTCGCACTAACGACTTGGCTCTCACGTCACTGTTGACAGTCATAACTTTGAAGTAGTACATAATTTCGTCTATCTTGGAACCAGTATAAACATCACAAGCAATGTCAGCTTGGAAATCCAATGGACGAATTACTTCGGAGTAGGCAATTTAGAAGTCTCTCTCGATGAACAAAAACCAAACTCTATAAGTCATTCATTATTCCCGTCCTGCTATATGGTGCAGAGGCTTGGACGATGACAAAATCTGATGAGTTGACGTTGCGAGTTTTCGAGGGAAGATCTATTGTCCAGAGGCGAGTTGGTGAAACGATGATATGTATGAGACATTCGACGACATTGACTTAGTTCAGCGAATTAAAAGAGAGCGGCTACCTTGGCTAGACCATGTCGTCCGAATGGACGAAAACACTATAACTCTGAAAGTATTCGAGGCAGTAACCGCCGGGGGAAGAAGAAGAAGACGAAGACCTCCACTCCATTGGAAGGACCTGGCTTCGCTTGAATTATCCAATTGGCCCCAAGTAGCGAAAAGAAGAATCGACTGGCGCGCTGTTTTTAACTCGGCTATAATCAGCGCTTACGCGCAGCGTCTACGCCAGTAAAAAAGAAGAATGTGCTTTCAAAAGATAATAAACATTCCCCATTAAATTTGAAGTTTCTGTGTTTTTTCATTAAAAAAGTTTGAAATCTCGAAATGGATTACTCTTTATATTAAATAGATCCACCATTCGAGTTACAGCGTGTTTCAAATCAATTGTTCGTTTAGCATAGCACTGCAATGTGTTGTTCTCAACGAGCAAATCAATTCATGTGAGCATTGAAAGCAACAAATATAATAACATGTTTGGCAATTTTCTTTTTGAGCATTTTTGTTTCAACTCGTTAATGCATTAAAATACAATAAAGGCAAAGGCAATAAAGGTAATGAGTGCAATGAAACATATTCCATATTTCTATAATACAATAAATTCGCAAGTATTGTTATTATCATATTTAATTTCAGAATAAACTTACATAGTAAACACAATTTTACTAATGAGTTATAAATATGTAATAAAGTTTGCGTTAATACTTCACTCGCTATGAATATCTGTATACCATTTTAGGACGCACAAAATATTAATAATTAAATGCGGGAGGTTTGTGTTATTTTAAACATGACATTGTTTAAAAGTGTTAATCCTTAATATAATAATAATAATGTAATATGAGTTACACTATACATATTACACACACTACACTAAAAATTTAAATATAGTTATAAGCGCATTTTAATTATAATATAATTATATGTATGTTAAAGTTTGGATTAAATTTATTTTTATGCGTACATCGACAGTAAAATTTTAAATCGAAATGATATTTTAACATTTATTTTATATTCTTATTTTATAGGAAATATTCAAAGTGTAAACACAATGACTGCGACAGACTGCAGCAGCACGACAGTGAACTGAAAACGTCGTTGTTCATCTTACTACATGTACATTTTGAGAAGCAACAACAACACAATGACCGGCATGTACACAAAACAACGCAGTTGTCCATTTTGTATGTACACAATTTCGTTGTGGCCATACTAATTCCTTTCACTTGAATGAAATTTTAATATTTTGTTCAAAGTGAAATTTTTTATGCAAAAAATAAGTAAATAGGTCAATATTTTTGCTTTAAATTATCAATTTTTATTACAAATGATATAATAGACCTATAATATAGCTATTTTATGCTTTTATTTGTAAAATAACTTCAAGTTTGTTAGAGCTGTGAATAATTTTACATTTTACATATTAGTGGCATCACCACTATACCTCATCTCTCTATCTTCCATTCTACTGTCAACTCTGCTGTCGTCGTGCTGTCGTTGGCAAATATAGGATGATATTGAAGTTAGCGAGAACGACAACTGTCGGCCTGCAGTCGTGTAGTCGTGCAGCTGTCAAAATAACACTGCCCATAAGAACGTGTCTATTTTAATATTTGACAGATGTAGTTTGCAGTCTGTCGTTCTCTATGTGTTCTGCGCTTGAGAGTGCAATTACTAATTATACTCTTTCTGTTGAACCAAATGTAGTAAACTACTAGCCACGATCGTGAACAAAAGTTAACCGAAGCTACAGCAACAAGTAGAGAAAATATTTCGTGCTTGTATTACTCCCAAGTACTTATAACCCTCTGTGACTGACGTGATATTGTTCTAACAATTCTAATGACGTGGTAGATTACCAGACCATTTCTATGTCTTATATTTTCCAAGTTCCGTTTTGTAAAACTAATAAAACCATTTTTATTTATTGTTTATAAGTTTAAGATATTATTTATAAAGGTATTTTTTTAATTCAAAGCGAAAATTGGTGTTACGTGTTATTTATCGGTATGGCATGATTTTTCTGCAAAAAACATAGACCTGTATTAGAAGATCAAAAAACAACTCAAAAATAAATTTTTTTGAACAAATGTTTTTAATTTTTTATTATTTAGACTTCAATTTAACAGTTGATATCAAAAAGTAATAAATCCAGTGGTAAAAAAATTATCAAACATGTTAAGTGGCACATTAAAGCCTATAACTTAACAAACAAAAAATATTTCATGTTATAATTTATGTAGCAAAAATTTTAGATTTTGCTTCATTTGCACTTAAGTTAAACAGCCTTAAGACTTGAGATCATATGTATATATATATATGTATAAAAACTACAACTTTTCCTGGCAGGTTTCACAAAGAGGCTTGGAGCACTGGAGGCAGATTGGCTTTAAGCAATCACAACAGCAATACCTTGTTACTCTTTTTATTTTTTGGGGACAAATTGAACACAATTTTCTTCCACTTGGTGGATTAGATCGAATAATTGGTGGAGGAGGGGGTAGATCTTGGCCAAGAACCCTGGTGAGAATCATTCTTAGCTCTCTTGGCAACCTTTCATTGTACACCCGGAATTTCATATGGTCTAGCACCAATTCTCTTGCCAGATTAAGCATAAATGTTTTTCTTCTCATTTTTACATCACTGTCAGTACACATTTGATATAAGACAAAGGCATTAACACCAACCATATCTAGTACTCTTTGAAATACTGCCATAGGCCATCGACGAGTTTTTCGACTGCATGAATATATCGAACACTTTTTATCAATTTCGTCAACTCCTCCTTTTGTAGCGTTGTAATCTGCTATCATAACTGTTTTTTTTGTATCAGTGTCTATTTCTTGACAATGGTGAGAAGACGAAATCAGCAAAACAGCTTTATTTTTTTCGGTACATATGATAATAGGGTAAATTCTTTCGTAAAACCATACATTGAACTCCCGACTTCTCTAGTTTTGCACGGTAAGAAATACCGCCTTCTTTCTTTCAACTTTATTTTTTTTTAGAGTTCCTAAGTAAGTCAATCCCTTTTTCAGCAGAGCTTCCATAAGTGGTATAGAGCTAAACCAATTGTCAGCCGTAATGTTCCGGTTTGAGTTTTCGACAACCTTCACAAGTCTTAACACAGGCTGAGTTGGTACTGCCAATTTCCTTTCCTGTTCATTTAACCCTATGCCGTCAGAATTTTTACCATGATAAATATAAGCATTGTAAATGTAGTGTGTGCGAGCATCGACTAACAACATTATTTTAATGCCATACTTTGCTGGTTTCTGAGGCATGTAAATTATAAACTTGCAGCGACCTTTAAACGGCAGTAACATTTCATCGATGCAAAGGTATGGTCCGGGTGTATATTGAAATTGACTGTTTAGAATAAATTTGTTGAAGAAATTTGAAATTGTTGCAAGTTGATCGTCTTTGAGACGCTCCGCTCTGGTAGTTGAATCGTCAAACCTAAGGCAGTTTACCAAAGAAGAAAAACGTAAATTTGACATCCCACAACGAAATATTTCACGGCCACTGCCATCGGTTGCGAATATTGTGCGAAGATCTGCGTCATTACATTTAAAAGCTGAAATGTAGTATAGTAGGCCAATGAATGCTTTCATTTCCGTTACATAAGTATCCATAAGTTCCACCTTTGTAGTATTATTAAATTTAGCTCGGTACTTACAGAGTTTTTGATTAGTATATTGTACTAAACATTCCAACATGGATTCGTCAAAAATTTTGGACCAAAGCTGTAAATATCCTTTAAAGGTAGAAGTATGCAGACGACCTGGTAGTCTAACTATGTTGTGGGCTGCTGTTCTAGATGTTTTTGGTCGCTCTCTTGCACTCCACATAAATCCTTTCTTACCTTTGTAGTAGTCGCTTGTTGGATGTTGATTCACTTCTTCACAAATATTTTTTGGCTCAGAGGTAGTCGCATTTTGTTCTTCATTGTCTTCATCATTATTTAAAAGTGCCGTTTCTGGCTGAAAATTGGGGTCATTGCATTCACCATCCATATTGCTGAACTCATGCTCACTCTCTTCCTCCAGCCACTGTAGTATTACCTCATTTCGGTTTTTAAAAGTTCCACATGAGGTTCTCTTAGAACAATGTGGCTCTTGCGATATGTTTGATTTCTCCATAATAACAAAACTATAAAATAACAATTTTACCGACGTGTTGTTTAGGAGACACTATGAAAATATAACAAAAATACTGATGTGATTGTCTCATAGACACCTACCTTAATATTGATGTGGTTGACTCGCAGACACTTTATCGCTTAAAATGGCGCGTGTGCTTACATCAATCGATCTGAACAAACTAACATAGGCATGAGTACACAATAAGAAGGTACAGAGAACGAGAGAGTAGATGTATGGAAAATAACGGTACAAAATACTCTTTTGTGCCTGTTGGTGTCTGCTAGACTACCACATCAGTCACAGAGGGTTAAATCCGAAATTAGTTTTTGCTTGTTTGTGACTTGGCTGGTATTGCTTGCGCTGAAATTTTGTCATTATTTAATTACGGATATGGAACTTGATAGCGTAAGTTATTAAATATATATTTATTTTGTTTCTTTTCTTATAATGTATTCATATTTGCAGTCATTTACTAACGACTCATCTGCAGCAAACATCACATTATGTAGTAGCTTAAGTAATAGTGCCATTAGAGCAAGAATTATTAGTGGTGAATTAAAAATTTCTAAAGCTACTGGGAAAAGCAAAGTTTGGGAGGTATTTGGAATAGTAGTAAATGAAATTAATGAACAAATTCCAAATATTGTAGCGTGAAAAACGTGTTTTAATATATTTAAGCACTGCAAAAAATGCACCTCAAACTTGTTGAAGCACAAGTGCTTTATAAAATACACATTGGCCAGTAATTACGAAAGTATCAATAAAGTATCGGGTGATTTTTTTGAGGTTAGGATTTTCATGCATTAGTATTTGACAGATCACGTGGGATTTCAGACATGGTGTCAAAGAGAAAGATGCTCAGTATACTTTGACATTTCATCATGAATAGACTTACTAACGAGCAACGCTTGCAAATCATTGAATTTTATTACCAAAATCAGTGTTCGGTTCGAAATGTGTTTCGCGCTTTACGTCCGATTTATGGTCTACATAATCGACCAAGTGAGCAAACAATTAATGCGATTGTGACCAAGTTTCGCACTCAGTTTACTTTATTGGACATTAAACCAACCACACGAATGCGTACAGTGCGTACAGAAGAGAATATTGCGTCTGTTTCTGAGAGTGTGGCTGAAGACCGTGAAATGTCGATTCGTCGCCGTTCGCAGCAATTATTTTTTCAAAGATGCTGTTGGACGCAACGTTACGGTGAATGGCGATCGCTATCGTTCGATGCTAACAAACTTTTTGTTGCCAAAAATGGAAGAACTGAACTTGGTTGACATGTGGTTTCAACAAGATGGCGCTACATGCCACACAGCTCGCGATTCTATGGCCATTTTGAGGGAAAACTTCGGAGAACAATTCATCTCAAGAAATGGACCCGTAAGTTGGCCACCAAGATCATGCGATTTAACGCCTTTAGACTATTTTTTGTGGGGCTACGTCAAGTCTAAAGTCTACAGAAATAAGCCAGCAACTATTCCAGCTTTGGAAGACAACATTTCCGAAGAAATTCGGGCTATTCCGGCCGAAATGCTCGAAAAAGTTGCCCAAAATTGGACTTTCCGAATGGACCACCTAAGACGCAGCCGCGGTCAACATTTAAATGAAATTATCTTCAAAAAGTAAATGTCATGAACCAATCTAACGTTTCAAATAAAGAACCGATGAGATTTTACAAATTTTATGCGTTTTTTTTTTTAAAAAAGTTATCAAGCTCTTAAAAAATCACCCGATAGAAATAAGTGCAGAACGCAAAAAGGAAGCGTTGGAAATTATAACTGAATGGGTCATTAAAAACTGCAGGCCATACAAAATAGTTGAAGACAATGGGTTACATAAACTATTAGAATATTTTTCTCATCTTGGTGTGAAATATGGGCAGCCTATCAATGTGCAAAGTGCGTTGCCGCATCCGACTACATTACCCAGAAACATAGATAATATATACGACAAATATTTTAACGTAGTAAGAGCCGACCTTGGATATGCCAAACTATATGGATATGGATTAAAAAAATTAAAATTTATATTTCATTAACGAGTTTTCATTATCTTAATGCAGCAAAGCAAATTGAGTGTACCAATAATCAACAGCTCCATAGATATCCGCAAGTACTCCAAGCGCAGTTCACTACTTTAGCATACTTCTCACTCTATGTAATAGTAGCTGGTTTGTGTTTGCCGGCACTCTACAAGAGAACGGAGAGACAAAGAGTTTCAGTAATTGTGCTGCTGGCAAATGTCTTGTTGGGCGGTTTAAATGTATTCATGCAGCGCTTTATATCAAACATTTCTAAAGCGGTAGATCACGCGTTGCTTCGAAGATATCAAGTACACTTGTGCAGCAGTCTACTATATGTACATATGTATATACCTATATAATAGCTTGGATTTCGAACCTCTGATTTACGTTTTGCACCTTAAGGTCCTGGCCTAGATTCGTATAAGTTGTAAAAGTACAAAATTTCGGTTGCACCCGAACTTAGGCCTTCCTTACTTCTTTCAATTCTACTTAAAATTTTGTTTCCCCCGAAATAGATACACCACGGGAAAATATGGGAAAATTGCCATCTTAATGCACTGACTAGGTAGAAGTTAACTGTGAACAGCATAAATTATCTTATATGGGAAATACCTTCGTAATTTAATTATATGTGCAATACATCAACTTGAATTTAAAGCATCGAAAACACATAATATATTTTGATGGCTTATATTTTTATTTATGTCTTTACAAGATGTGGTAAATAAAAACAAAATTCCAATTATATACATATATTATTATATATAATTTTTTTTAGTAAAAAAAATTTATACTACTTTAATTCCATAGAAAATAAGTAAACGTGCAAAATAGAAGACTTCTTAAAATCCATATCCAATATTATTTTAACACGTACATAACAAAAATAACTTTAAGCAATTGAAGTTTTAAATACTAAGTTTTGCAGAGTTGTTAGCTTTTAACTGCTGAATACTATCATACTGCTTGGCATGTGCATATATCGGGTGATTTTTTAAGAGCTTGATAACTTTTTTTTTAAAAAAAACGCATAAAATTTGCAAAATCTCATCGGTTCTTTATTTGAAACGTTAGATTGGTTCATGACATTTACTTTTTGAAGATAATTTCATTTAAATGTTGACCGCGGCTGCGTCTTAGGTGGTCCATTCGGAAAGTCTAATTTTGGGCAACTTTTTCGAGCATTTCGGCCGGAATAGCCCGAATTTCTTCGGAAATGTTGTCTTCCAAAGCTGGAATAGTTGCTGGCTTATTTCTGTAGACTTTAGACTTGACGTAGCCCCACAAAAAATAGTCTAAAGGCGTTAAATCGCATGATCTTGGTGGCCAACTTACGGGTCCATTTCTTGAGATGAATTGTTCTCCGAAGTTTTCCCTCAAAATGGCCATAGAATCGCGAGCTGTGTGGCATGTAGCGCCATCTTGTTGAAACCACATGAGTCAACATTTAAATGAAATTATCTTCAAAAAGTAAATGTCATGAACCAATCTAACGTTTCAAATAAAGAACCGATGAGATTTTGCAAATTTTATGCGTTTTTTTTTAAAAAGTTATCAAGCTCTTAAAAAATCACCCGATACTTTAGCAGTAAGTATACCCCAAAAGTCCTCTATGGGGTTAAGATCACGACTTAAAGCTGGCCAATCCAATATTTAGATATTCCGGTACTGCAAAAATGCTTTTGTAGCGCGAGTTAATTTATTTACTCGTTAGGAATAAAATAAATATATAATTTTAAGTCAGCCAATGAGATTGGTTCTGACTGATCGTTTATTTGTATAATATTTCACCGTATACACATCTACTTCAATATTGAATATATTACACTTAAACTGTACAAGTGTTACAAGTGGTAACTTGTTACTCAGTAGTCGATAATAATAAAGTTACGTCGAGGCATTGTTCCAGTTGCTTATATAGGCTATGCTTATCGCTGCTCATACCATTGAGATGATGGTTGTTTACTAGTAAATAACTATTTGGGTTGTTATTGTTTGTTGTACTGATAGTGCGCTTCTATTGTTCTAAGATAAAGTTGTTTAGATGATTTTTCTTTAATGTTTACTGAAACATAAAGTTGTGGTTAAAAGTTAAAGTATTGTGAAAAATAGATATCCTGATCTATACTCGAGTCTTGAGTAGATGAGTCATTCTTACACGTTCTATGGTAGCGTTGTAGTTTCTCAGATATACATACAGCTTTTTAATAAATTATATATCGTTTGAGTATTACAAATATAGACGTACTTAATCCTAGGACTACACGTACTCCTATAGTTATGAACATATTCTTGATTGGGTGTTCTTCAAATGGTATTGAAAATTTATTTAATTTTTTATTGTTGCCAAATTGATATTCGTTTTCTGATTCCAATACTTCAAGAATGTGAATTCTTTCGTTTCCATTAGCTATAATATAATCTTTAATTTCTTGTTACTGGTTATGGAATACTTCTGAGTCAATAATAATTGTTTCATTAAATTGTATTAAATTCAATCCTTCAATTGATTTTTCACTTAAAATATGTTTTCCTTGTAATACGACATTACCATGTCCTAAATCTATAATAGGTGCGTTATTTTCTTGGATAACATTACAATGGGCTTCGTATCCTTCGAACATTGGTATTGTACAATTGTCATTAGGTTCTTGTTTACAAATATATTTACTTAAATTATTTTTACATTTAGATGTTAATATTATTTTATCTTCACATTTACTTACGATTTTATTCATATCCAAAATGCCTTGACGATAGGATAATGGAGTAACTTTGTATGCTGTGCATTTCTTTTCAATGACTGGATATTTATAAATTACTTACAATAACCGGTATACTCGTTTGTTCCTTTTCTAATATCATTTCAATCTCGTCCGTATTTATTGCTGCTGAATAAAAATTTCCGTTCTTCGCGAAATTAATTGTCGTAGTTAAGTCAAATAACTCCTTGAATAATTCTTGCAATATAACTTTTTATTTAATCGTCCCAATATTAAATGTTTTCATCATTATTTCAAAGTTGGAATTAATTTGCCTTTGTTTGTTATTATTTTCTATTATGTCGTTGAGTATTATTTTAATTTCAATCAGGTCGTCGTGGTCTGGGACTCCTGTGATAAATTTCAAAATCGATCCTAAGAAATCAAGAGATCGTCTTGAGCGTCTGGCTCGTCCATTATTCATTAGTTGTTTTCTGAGGATTTCTATTCTGTTGAACAATGCTGTTTCTGTTGTGTCTTCACTAGGCATCTCTCCTTTATATTCGGCGATCTCGTAGTATGGTTTAAGTATTTTGCTTCAGTTCGTCATATGGAATAGATACTTATGTTCTTGATACAAAAATGATGGGTCAGTCTCGGTTTGCACGTACTTGCGATCTTGTAAGTCGGTTATTTCCTGAGCTAAGGATGTTGCTAGGATTAATGTTAGCGTTATCTTCATCATTGTTTCTAAGGTTGTCTTTGTGTACGATCTTCCCCTCTGTTGTTAAAATTGTGTCCTCACGATTCTCTTGTACTGTTTTCTTCAAATACCATGGATTTGTTTTATTTCGTCGATTTTGTTTCACATAAACTGTTTGTCCTGTTTTATATTCCTTTTGTGTTCGTTTTTTATTGTGGTATGATAGCATATACTCCTGCTTATTTTCGATCTGTTCTTTTATTCCTTCAGTCTTGCTCCTTTCTGAAAATAATTCGATAGGTTTCCTTTTTGTGACGGAATGTATTGTCCTGTTGTATTCCTTGATTGCGTTGAATAGTTCTTCAGTCGTGGTTGATTTATTTTGTTTAATGCGAATTCTAGTAATTTCCAGAATGGTAGAATGCAGCCGCACTGTGTTGCGGTTAGTGGAAAAGTAACTTTTCTCCGATTTTTTCCGACTAAAGATCCATTTTTCCTTTAAATTTGGGTTAGGCAAGCAATATCTAAAAAGTCCCAGAGATTCCCAGTTCCAAACCACTACAGAAATGTTACATAATTTGTTTTCAACGAGCTGTGAAAAAATCAGCTGCCCATACCTGCCCTCCTGGGAGTTATAGCGATTTTAGTATATCACTCTCAGTATTTATTCCATAGAAATAGAACGGAAATTCTCGGAATCACTTATTGAATAATTTAATCATATTGGTTTTCGGGTAACTTTCCGTCATCCCACGTCAAATTTTTATTATTTTCAGACCGGTTTCGGCTCATCGCCATCTTTTCTTTTTTGTCACTAATTCTCTTAGCTTGTGGTGGTACCTTTCTCTCTCTCTGTTGTTTTACAATTTTATTCTCTCTCTTTCGCTATCTCTTTCTCCGCCTTTGTTTTTACGTCTCGGTAGGTGAGTGAAATAATCCGTTATTGCGCGTTTATTTGTATTGTTTTTATTTTGTGGTTTCCCTTCATTTACTACATTTAATTGCTTTCTGATGCTTTTTCCATATACTGAAAGGAGAAGAAACACCTGAAATTATCAGAGGAAGCAATGAACTTATTGGTAGATGACTGATAATTTGTAATTTTTCTGTAGAATGCAATAAAATATGCCTGTGTTATAAAATAGTATCTTCAAATTTTTTTTTATTCTATATCTATTCTAGCACTCCACAAAAATGAGCATAACTCTCTTAAAACTGAAGCTATTGACTTCATACCGGTATCAAATTAAAGCTTTTATTGCCACCTTTCAAATAAGAAATGAAATAGATTTTGATTTCATATAAAATTTCAGAGTTTTTCAACAAATATTGAAAAATCATGAAAATTTGACGTTTATAATTCTTGTTCGGACCACCCTATACTTTATTTAAAAAACTAATCATAGGGTATTCATCAGAAATGAAAGAAGAATTAAAATAATTTTTTTTTGTAAATTTTTCGAACAAATTGTTTTTTTTACTTTTGTTGAAAATTTGACCCAACAATTTTTTTCGGTGAAATTTTTTTTTCACTCATTCTGTTTCGGATTTCATTCTGACCAATCTGTAGAAGTTTCTCATCGATACAATTAAAATTACAGTTTAGGCAATATGATTTCCAAACAAGTAAGGAAGGGCTAAGTTCGGGTGTCACCGAACATTTTATACTCTCGCATGGTAAAGTGATAATCGAGATTTCATTATTCGTCATTTAAATATTTTTCAAATACCGTATTTTTGTAAAGTTTTATTCCGCTATCATCATTGGTTCCTAATGTTTATACTCGTATTATACAGAGAAGGCATCAGATGGAATTCAAAATAGCTTTATATTAGAAGAAGGCGTGGTTGTGAACCGATTTCACCCATATTTCGTACATGTCATCAGGGTGTTAAGAAAACATTATATACAGAATTTCATTGAAATCGGTCTAGTAGTTCCTGAGATATGGTTCTTGGTCCATAAGTGGGCGGCGCCACGCCCATTTTCAATTTTTAAAAAAAGCCTGGATGCAGCTTCCTTCTGCCACTTCTTCCGTAAAATTTAGTGTTTCTGACGTTTTTATGAGTCGGTTAACGCACTTTTAGTGATTTTCAACATAACCTTTGTATGGGAGGTGGGCGTGGTTATTATCCGATTTCTTCCATTTTTGAACTGTATATGGAAATACCTTAAAAAAACGGCTCTGTAGAGTTTGGTTGACATAGCTATAGTAGTTTCCGAGATATGTACAAAAAACTTAGTAGGGGGCGGGGCCACGCCCACTTTTCCAAAACAATTGGGTCCAAATATGCCCCTCCCTAATGCGATCCTCTGTGCCAAATTTCACTTTAATATCTTTATTTATGGCTTAGTTATGACACTTTATAGGTTTTCGGTTTCCGCCATTTTGTGGGCGTGGCAGTGGGTCGATTAGGCCCATCTTCGAACTTAACCTTCTTATGGAGCCAAGGAATACGTGTGCCAAGTTTCATCATGATATCTCAATTTTTACTCAAGTTACAGCTTGCACGGACGGACGGACAGACGGACGGACAGACAGACATCCGGATTTCGACTCTACTCGTCGCCCTGATCACTTTGGTATATATAACCCTATATCTGACTCTTTTAGTTTTAGGACTTACAAACAACCGTTATGTGAACAAAACTATAATACTCTCGTTAGCAACATTGTTGCGAGAGTATAAAAATTGCGGTTTCGCAACACTGTGAGCCGTTCAACTTGAGCGGTCGATGTTGAATGGCGTTGAAATAGAGATAGATAGTTTATTACAAAATGGGAATATTTGTATGAGTACTTCCTCTAGTATTTTGTAGAATTCTCTTTTGTCGTTTAATTTTCTCATATATGCGTATTTTGAGTATATATCTATGCATGAGAGATACATTGTTCCATCGATTTCAAATATGTCCATTCGTATTTGTGTGCCTATATCTTCGCGTTTGTTTAATTATATTTTCTCTATCCTCTTCACTCGTGATGTCCCTTAATAGATTTTGACAAAAAACCTTTTTCTCTATATTAATTGAAGAGTTTATAATATCATGAAGTTCATACCAGGTTTCTAGTGTAGTGTGAAATGTGGTATGATATTAGGTTTGATATATTTTCGTTAGTGTATCTATCAAGTCTTGTAGTGTGACGTAATTAACATAAAATTTCTCGTGGTTTGCAAAAATTGTTGCTCTTTCTAATGCATTTTGTTCACATTTTTTATCACAATTTGTGTTTCAAATTGATTCAGTGGAGCGCTGACATCTTTAATTCTGATTGACGAGGATGATTCCTGCGAGTGTATTGAGTCGTTCGTAGTTGCGTTTACTTGACGGCTGAGTGCGTCGGCTACTACATTTAAATCTCCTTTAATATATTTAATTTTTGCTCCGTATGCTTCTATAAAATTTTTTCATAGTTTTAATTTTGAATTTGGGTTGTTTTCTGATATTGAAAAAATTAGGGATTGATGATCGGTGTAAATAGTAGTATTACTAGTGAGACCATACAGATAATTCCTAAGTTTCTTAAGTGCCCAAACGATTGCTAACATTTCTTTTTCGTTTGTCGAGTAATTTTGTTCAGTTCGCGTTAATGTACGTGAAATGAATGCTATAGCTATACAATACAGCTCCAATCGCATGATTACTTACATCTGTAGTCAAATCAAATCCTTTTCAAAAATCTGGTTGGAATAATTCTATTTGTTCTTTTAGTTTATTTTTTAGTGTTTCAACTGCTTTGAGTGCTTCGTCATCTAATTTTACATGTACTGAGCTACTTTTATTCTTTGAAATATTACCATTCTCTCCTCGTAGGTAGAGTGTTAATGGTTTCGTTATGGATGCAAATCCTTTTATAAATTTTCTATAATATGAGGTCATTCCCAAGAAAGATCTTAAGTCTTTCAAATTTGTAGGGGTTTTGTACCTATCTATAGCTTCTATTTTTCCTGGATCTACTGTAATTCTACCGTTTTTAATTATATGTCCTAAAAATTCTGTCTGTCTTTGGAAAAATTTTTACTTTTCATCCGAGATTTTCATGTTGGCTACGTGTAAAGTATGTATTATATTGGTGATATCTTTCATATGTTGTTCAGGGTTAGCTGAATATATTAGGACATCATCTATATACACGTATGCGCATACTCGTTTGAAAGATCGACGGTGCGTTTTTCAGTCCAAATGGTAGTCGTAGAAATTCATATTTGGCATTATTTATTGAAAATGCTGTTTTTTCCCTGTATTTTAATTTGAGGAAATTCTGATTCCAAATCTAACGTCGTGAAGTACTGTGCTTCTCCTAAGTTTTGGAGCATCGTGGTGATGTCCGGAATGGGATATCTATCAGCGATTGTTTGCGCATTTAACTTCTGGAAGTCAATAACCATGCGTCCTTTTGGGTTGCCTTGCTCGTCATTCCCTGTTTTTAGAAACTGTCCATATGGGTGAATTGTACGGGCTTTTGATTGGCTGTATTATTTCATTATAAAATAATTTTTTTATCTCAGTTTCTACAAATGCTCTATCCGCTTGGGGGTGTGGATGCTGTCTGACCCAAATAGGATTATTTGTTTCTGTTCTGCTTTCTGCCTCTACTTTAGTTACGTAGGTTAATGTTTTACTCTGCTCATTTCCTTTCATTAATTCATTTATTTCTTTTTTATACATTTCTTCTCCTATCATATAATTATATATTATCTTTGTTAATTTATTCTTTTTCACAATTAATACATTTCTTTCTGTATCTATCATTGCTTTCATTTGCTTTAAACCTTTAATTTCTATCAAGAAATCGAAATCTTGTAAGGTATCGAGTTCTTAAAATTCCATACTGAAACCTATTATATTCACTTTCTTTTTATATTTAACTAGCTGACCCCGCAGCCGTTGTCCTGCGTGAAATTATGTGTTTTGAAATGAAAAAAAGTTGAAATTATATTGTGTCGAATATGATTTATTTTCGATTTTTCTACATTTTTTTTAATGTAGCGCAACTTAATAAACATAATTTTTTGATTTCTGTTCTGGTGCGTAAATATACAGAGAAGATGGGTTTCCAACTCGTCAACACGCCACGTATATCTGGCCGTGTGAAAAACATAGCATTTCCCGATTTCCTTGTGTCCTGTTGATTGTCAACGCAAAGACAATTTTCCCTGGAAATTGAATACGCATGAAGATTGTGAAACGTAATAATGACAGATCCAACTGTGAAACGCAATTTGGAAATTCCACTGGATAAATTACGGTTTCGTCTTCCTTGTCAAGACGATCGATCGATTTATATGAGCGCAAACCTCCCAGAATTTGACTTTGAATCTTCCAGTTTAAGTCATTAACATCGGTATTTTTGGCAGCTAAAATTGCGCGTGCACTCAAGCAATTGCAGTTCCGATAATTTGACCAATGTTTGGATAAACATTCGTGATGAGTTCATCTTCCGTTAAAGTGAATTGACAAAAGGAAAAACTGGAAGTATCAACCGAAATTTGCCCATTTCCAATTCTAAGCGAATACAATGTAAAATGTCGTCGTCAATGTCATTTTTTCGTATCCCATAATTAACGCGAATTTGAAGGCTGATATGTCGAAATGATCTTCGCGAAAAGTATGCGAACTTCAATGGCATGCGAAGTAACTATCGCATTGTCGTTCGTCTGTTTCCAGTGATTAGCATGTTCCAGCAAGCGCAACTGCTGGCATGCTTCTCAAAAAGTTGCACACACTGTACCATTCAGAATACGCAATGACTTAAATGAAGTTGAACCGCGAGACGCACAACAGTCGACAAACTTTCATGAATTGCAAAAGTAAATATCCTACAAAGCGCCTCATTGCAGTTCACACCCATTCGATACTGCTGATCTCATATCGTTTAAGGCCAATAACCGCTATGTTGCTTTCTTTGGAGACGTACTTGCAAACGTATTTGATCGATTTCACCAATATGTAATATTGACATGAGTTTTGAATGTGAATTATACAAAAGTGGCGAATATGGTACGATCCATGTGTTTTCAGTTTCGATGTGTTGTTAACGTCGATATTCACGCCTCTAAATGCTTAATGTTCTGCCATTGTCGTCTGGTGAGCGACGACATGAGTAGTGTTTCGTGCATTAATTGTCAAACATACAAACCTAAGTGGGATTGTAAGGCTTGCAAGGTCCATGAACCATATTGGTTTTCACCACTTCGTATAATTCTGGATCTATCTCTGAATCATGAATTTCCGCTGAAGTGATTTCATCAATTTGATCTGGTGTAGTCACCATCCGCATCCAAAGAAGAATGTGTGCGTGCGGCAAACCTCTTTTTTGATACTCAACAGAATACATTCAGCATCTAACAGCACCGTATATACCATAGGTTGCTTCAAGATAAAGATCATCAAACATCGCAGCTATTGTTTAATAAGTCGTGCTGTGATATCGTTAGCGATCCATAATTCCGCACGTATGTCATCACATTTTGGGAGTACTTCTTGCCTTTTCTTGGGCTGCCATACGTTGATGGCAAAAAGAACGGCGACCAATGTTAGCGCGACCTCTTAGTGGCTTTGTAACAAATTTCAATATGCAATTGTTCACATTGTGTGAAACACACATAAAGTTTTCACTGAATAATTTTAAATAATTTTTCCTTTGGATAGCCGGAATAAAAAAGCAAGCGATCAAAATTGAAACATTTCAAATAATTTACAAATCGAAATATTGAAAAACAAAACAAACAAAAATTGAAAAAAATGTGTATGAAAAATGTTACTTTTTGGAATTGTCCAATTTTCCGACTTCTCCTCAATAAAAGTATAAGGTATTCGGTTTCTAAACCTGTCCCGATTCACAACGAACAACCTTTCAATTTCAAGATTGGTTCAACCGTTCTCTTAGTTTTACTAACAACCAAACATTTATTTTTATTGTAACGTTTGTATGGGGAAAAGAAAAGGGCTGTTTTTAGGGGTTTTCCGGTAATTATTCGAATTTTTCTCGCCGTAAAAACCATTTTTGAACTTCAGCGAACATTTAAGAAAAAGAATTGGCCAAATTGGTCCAGGCGTTATTGAGTTATGAGCGTACATACATACATTCTGACGATTCGTTTTTATTTATATAGATTAATGATTTACCGTGTAAAGTAGCGACTTGTTTCTTACTTTCTACTTCTATCCTTTTTGCGTTAGGGAATTTTGGATTTACATAATTTTCTTCTGCACCACTATCAATTAAAATATACACTGAGTTTTACCTTCTTCTGTGGTCCTTACAAGCGTTGGTAACCTATGCCTTAGAATAAAAAATATTCTTCCTGTTCATATTCCGTATTTGATTGTTGATCGTGTATAATTTGGTTGATCCGTTGATTCTCCGGTTGTATATTAGCATGACTTGTATTATCTCGTTCTCGTTTTTATCCCAATGCTCCTGCTACTTTCTTAAATGGATTTTGATAATTCTGTCGAGGCTGCTGATTTCGTGGTGGTTGTTGCTGATTCTTGTTGTAACCTTGTCTCGTTGGTCTACGGATATCCATCGGTTCAACTGGGGTTTGTTGTCGACAAGAATAATTATTCTGATGTCGATTGCTGAAATTATGATTCTGATGATGGTTGTATCGTGGAATGTACTCGAGGTTCTGGTGGCGTGAATCATGTTGCATTGTACGGGCGATACTGTAGGCATCTGCTAATGTTGTGCAGGTTCGTGCATAGATGGCATTCTTGATAGCTACACTTCTCAGTCCAGTGACGAATGTTCTGATTGCTTTAGCTTGGATTTCTTGTGCCAATACTTGGACTATTCGTTCTTCCTTGTGTCTCATCTCAATCTTGCATAGCACTACATTCAATGCTTGGTTCCGATTGTCATAATATACATGCAGTGGCAGTTCTTTTTGTTGTATTTTCGTCATATCTTCCTCCAGAACGTATATTGGTCGTTTGTCGGCATAGGAATCGTCTAGCCTATCGATTATGTCTTGGAAGTTTCTCTTTAGATTGTGGTTGATCAGGATCTGTGCTGCTTTGCCAGTAATTTTTCCTCTGATCATTATTAATGCTTGGGCATAAGTACTATATATACTGAAATACTTGAGTCGAATAAATGTCCCGTCGAAAGACTAAGGACAACGCTAAGATCCGTTTTTTAATAAATTAAATACAAATGTTTAAAATGTTTTATTATTTATTATTTATTATTTATTAAAATTGTACGCGACGAAAGAAAGGTTTCGTGTGCGTCAATTGGATTTCAGCTTAAGACTAATTTACAAAGAGAATGAAAATCTTGGTTTTGGCTATTGGCTATTGTTTACATTAAAATGAGTGTGCAGTTGGTCGCTTGATTCATTGGATGAGAACTTATAGATTATTTGGTTTGTATAAGCGAAGACGCTTAAGGCGTGATCGTCACTGAATATCGGTCATTTGTTTACATTAAATTCTCTGAACAGCAAAAATGATGCGCAGCTCTTGTTATTTGTTTACTTGACTTTAATGGATGGGTGTGAGAACGAATGTGTCACCAAAATACTGATGCTGTAGTAATTGGATATTAGTAGATGGATGTGAGGGTGAATATGTATGTCACTATATATTATGTCCTTCGAATTGTCGTATGTCTTCCATTAATGAGGTTGCTACTTTCCTCCAGTTCCTGTATTCGTTGTAATCACCATTAAATTGTGTTATTGATTTAAACATATTCAGATCCACTTCTACTGGTTTGGTGTAAGAACATATTTGTTCTGTTCATTGTGGAATGGTTGCACTTCTTCCTAATTTTAGTTCGGATAACTGTCGTTGCAGATCGGCGACTGCGTTGGTTAATGCAATTAAATTTGGTTGTTCAGTCATCTTGCTGATTTATTTGTTGATTTATTTTACTAAAGATCGGTCTCCAGTTGTATTCTTGGAGCGCTGCTTCATATGGTATTCTTTCTATAAAAGCGTGTTGTTTGCCAGGGATGGTATATTGATCCTTTACTTTCAATTTGTTATCGTATTAGGGGTTTTATGTGAATCCCTTTTGATTGACGTTGTGTGGGATGCTGCACTGGTAAACTTCTTGGATGGTTTAAATTAATCCTTTTTTTGTTTCCAGGGACTAAGTAGGTTCTTCCCTTTCAGGCAGACTGACTAAGGATATTGTTGATGATCTTTTTTTGTTGCTGCCCCACGTTGGGCGCCAGTTAATTTATTTACTCGTTAGGAATAAAATAAATATATAATTTTAAGTCAGCCAATGAGATTGAATCTGACTGATCCTTTATTTGTATAATATTTCACCGTATACACATGTATTTCAATATTGAATATATTACACTTAAACTGTACAAGTGTTACAAGTAGTAACTTGTTACTCGGTAGTCGATAATAATAAAGTGACGTCGAGGCTATTGTTCCAGTTGCTTATATAGGCTATGCTCATCGCTGCTCATACTATTGAGACGCTGGTTGTTTACTAGTAAATAACTATTTGGGTTGTTATTGTTTGTTGTACTGATAGTGCGTATCTATTGTTCTAAGATAAGTTGTTGATGAGTTTTCTTTAATGTTTACTGAAACATAAAGTTGTGGTTAAAGGTTAAAGTATTAACTCGCGAGACACTTGATTGTTTTGCTGAAAACTCTCAGCAAAAGGAATGAGCTCGCTATCTTGTAGATAAATGTATACTTCGGAATTCACTTTAGTCGGTAAAAATACATATGAGATTTGCCTTTAGAGCTAAAGGCAGCCCATACCATTAAAGATCCCCCACTATGGTTTCGCTTATAGCAACTCTCTTGGAAGTCGTGTATCTCGCTAGTATTTGTGATGACCATCTGGACCATTCAATTTAAACTTTTTTTCGTCACTTAAAATTCCGTTTTCAATCTCCTCCTCCCAAACCCGCTATTTATAGCAAAACAAAATACGAACATTTTGATTACGTGGCTGAGCTAGTTTTGATTCAAACTTAAGGCCCATTTTATGCTTCATAATTTGCAGCGGCTACGCTGGCTAGGTCATGTTGTCCGGATGGACGAAAACACTCCAGCTCTGAAAGTATTCGACGCAGTACCCGCCGGGGGAAGCAAAGGAAGAGAAAGACATCCACTCCGTTGGAAGGACCAGGTAAAGAAGGACCTGGCTACGCTTGGAATATCCAATTGGCCCCTCGTAGCGAAAAGAAGAAACGACTGGCGCGCTGTTGTTAACTCGGCTATAATCGCGTAAGCGGTGTCTGCGCCAATTAAGAAGAAGAAGAATTTGCTGAACACGCTGTTTAGTGATTGGGGGGCCTAATTCTACGTTTATCTGCCTGCAACTTAGGCCTTCGCTAATTGCTAAGGGATGAATGTGTTTCAACTGCTAGTAACCGACCAGTACGCTTTATGATTTTGAGGATTTTTCAAATAATTTGAAGCTGTATTACGCTTGCGGCTCACTAACGCAGCAATTCGTCCAATATTTTTGCGAAGCATGCATATACATATGTATAACTATTCCAAAATTATAAATTATGTTTCTACGCACTAAATTTAATACATATGACTTACTTATTTTCCAATTTAGTTAAAAAACAAACAGTGTATGTTGTCTCTTCAACTGACAGAGCACAAATAGATGGATTTGCACATTTAATTATTTTCTATGAACAATACAAATCGCAATGACATTTTCAATTAACGGTAATAGATACAGATGAAACGAATGAAAGAATGTTAAACCTTATATACAAACAAAATATGTGAACCACGAATACTGCATTCTGGAAAAAAAATTACCATTATTAATTTACGAGATAGATTAGAAAAAGATTTGCACCTGTAATTCTTTTACGAAGGTATGATTTGCTGTATTTTCAAATGCAAGATATAACAACTAAAAATTTTTAAGACTTAATTACGCCTTAATAATTCTAAAAAAATTAATGCTTTTATTGATAGAGAGCAGATTAAGAAGAATCGCTTAATTCATTTGTAGAAAATTATTACCCTTGAAGAAATAATTATCTAATGAGCATTAAAATACATACCTGGAACTTTGTCGCTCAACATATTTAAACAAAGTCTAGTTGAGTTGTTTAGACATCGATCTAATATATTGACAGTTGTTGGAAAATAGCCTAAATCAGCAATTGCTTTTACAAATGATATGAAAGATTTCCTTTTAAGACGTTCTTTTGAGCCTGCGGAATACGGATATTCCTGTAAAAATAAGTGTTGACCATCGAAAGCGTGGCACGCTAACTTTTCTTTTTTAGGAGAAATTTGGCTTGAGTCCAGAATATTTCCACTAATTTTATCTGATACGTTTCGCTGAAATGCATTCATGTCATCCTGCGGTATGAGTAATCGCTGCTTTTGTGTAAGAAGAGATTTTTCCAACTGAATTATGTCCACATGGGATGAGAACAAAATCGAGAGATTCGCGTTGACAAAGGTTTCTGATAAGCTGCTCAGCCTATTAAAAACAAAATAAAATATATATATTTTTTGTAAAATGAAAATGGCATACAAATCAGGACCTTTAAGAAGAGTATTCGTGTAGAGTACACGATTGTAAGAATGTGTAGAAACATGAAACTACGGCTTTATACCTTGACATAATCTCTATATGGAATATGTTGCGGCGTTCCAACATTTTTACACTGATTCCACGCTTTCACAATAGACGTTTGTTTTAATCCTGGCCTCCTCATTTGAGCGGAATACTTTTTCATCGAGCCACATTTTGAGAGAGGCTAGTCATAAAGTAATTCCTTCAATTTATTTATTACAAGCGTAAGTATTTATAAAAAAACATTCACGTAACAACTTATTTCATTTTGTGTTCACTGAACGAAATTATAGAAGTTTTGGCCATGTTTTCGAGATTTCTGAATTGTTTTACTAATCAGGAAACAATTTTTTTTTCAAAACACGAATATATTTTTTTCCCATATTATAGTTATAGGTACGTAGGTTGCCTTTTTTCAGAATTGGAAAACGAAGACAAATTGTAATCACCTAAAATCTATATATTGCAGGCATTTGAGCCAATTGTTGAAGCAACTCTAATTGAAGTATCTCTAAAACATGCCTTTTGAACTCATCAACCGTCTCTTCAGATGTCAAAACCTCATATCTTATTTATCTTTTCAGTCAACTTTTGTGAGCTAGCATTGTCGTGATGAAGAGTTATCCATCTCCTGTGGTTGATTTTTCTAATTTCTTGAAAGGCAACTGGCACGCAAATGCTTGTATCTTCTTCTTCTTAACTGGCGTAGACACCGCTTACGCGATTATAGCCGAGTTAACAATAGCGCGCCAGTCGTTTTTTTTCTTTTCGCTACGTGGCGCCAATTGGGTATTCCAAGCGTAACTAGGTCCTTCTCCACCTGGTCCTTCCCACGCAGTGGAGGTCTTCCTTTTCCTCTGCTTCCCCCGGCGGGTACTGCGTCGAATAATGTCAGAGCTGGAGTGTTTTCGTCCATCCGGACAACATGACCTAGCCAGCGTAGCCGCTGTCTTTTAATTCGCTGAACTATGTCAATGTCGTCATATATCTCAAAAAGCTCATCGTTCCATCTAATGCGATATTCGCCGTGGCCAACGCGCAAAGGGCCGTAAGTCTTTCGCAGGAAACTCGCAATGTCAACTCATCAGTTGATGTCATCGCCCAAGCCTCTGCACCATATAGCAGGACGGGAATTATGAGTGACTTATAGGGTTTGGTTTTTGTTCGTCGAGAGAGGACTTTGCTTCTCAATTGCCTACTCAGTCTGAAGTAGCACCTGTTGGCAAGAGTTTTCCTGCGTTGGATTTCCAGGCTGACATTGTTGGTGGTGTTTATACTGGTTCGCAAATATAAGAAACTATCTATAACTTCAAAGTTATGACTGTCAACAGTGACGAGAGTGCCAAGTCGCGAGTGCTTTGCTTATATACATATGTATATCATATTTGTATTTTTATAAAATAGTAACGTCGCCAGTGGATGGAAATCGACCAATAGAAAATACAATTTATTAAGAATTGAACTTGAAAAAAAGTTTGAAAAAATTATCTGTCACATTTCTGTAAATTAACCTAAAAATTTCTAAAACAAAATTAATAATATCAGTGTTTATTTCAATGTGCGCTAAAAATTTATCGTAGCAGAATTAAGGGATGCATGTGATATTGATATCATTGGCATCAACTTCCGCGCCGTTAGTTCTGCTTGCTACAGACAAATGGGTCCTGTAGTGAACGAGGGGAAGACAAAATATCTCTAGTCATCAAAAAAATAGTCGTCGCACTCACGACTACGCTCCAACGCAGAATAACTCTTGCCAAAAGGTGCTCAACAGCATAAGTCTGGTGATTAAGTTTCGGCCGGAACAAGGCATTTCTAATTTCTTCGGTTTCCCCAAAAATAGAAGAACAAGATTTAACCAATTTTTGATACACAAAACCAATATTATCAAGAAAGGATTCTCTCGGAATTTCTATTGCATATCTCCCGCATTGACCGATATTTTATGTCAAAAGTCAACTAAAGATACTGGGGCCCCCATATTCGATACCTAGAGGCTTGGACAGTTTTGTTTGGATTTGGGCAATTTTTGATGATAAAGCGGCATACCTTTAAGAATTATAGGGTGCGAAATTTTATTCCGTTATTGTAATTAGTTCTTAATTTGTGTACTGTAAGATGAAAGAATCTAATTGAATTTAAAATTGTGTTAGATGGGAAGTAGGAGCGGTTGTAGACCAATTTCGCCCATTTTCGTACTGTAACATGGGAATATAAGAACATACAGTGTGAAAAGTTTAGTCGAAATCGGTCGGATGGGGCCTAAGATGTGATTTCACCCAAAAGTGGGTGGTGCCACGTACATTGTCCAATTTTCACAGCGGCTCCCATAAAGCATTCTCACACCATTACGCAGATAAATTTTAAAGTCTCTGGCGCAATTTGTTATTGATTTATTGCGCTTTTAGTAGTTTTGAACAATACCGTTATATGGGAAGTGAGCGGGGTAGGAGTTATTATAATATTTGCGCTCAACAAATTTGGTTATTGTAGCTTTAGTAATTTACGAGATATTTTCTTTTGCAATATCTTTTTTTATTTATTTAATCTGCTTTTTGTTTTAAAAGCCTAAAATAAGTTATAAAATCTTAAATCTATTTAAAAACTAGACACGCTCAACCAAGTGATTGAGCTGTTTTGGTGATACATTGCTCCTTAGGACGCGGGCATATCTTTTCTTTTAAGGCGTGTTTGATCGCAGGAATGTACCAAAGCATTAGCCTGCTGTCTTCTACTTCCTTCTTTACCATAGAAATACCAAGGTCTTTATGGATATTTTCATCACGCATGTACCATGGTGAACACGTGATTGATCTAAGCATTTTTGATTGGAACCTTTGTATTATATCAATATTACTTGCACAGGTCGTACCCCACAGTTGAATGCAATACATCCAAATTGGCTTTATGGCCGCATTATATAAAAGCACTTTGTTGTCTAGGCTAAGTTTGGAGTTTTTATTTAATAGCCAATTTAAATTTGCAGCTCTTATCTTCATGCAAGTAATTTTACTAGATATATGTTTTCTCCACGTATGTAAGTCTTCTATCTAGGTGAATACCAAGATAAGTTACTTCATTCGATTGGGGTACTAAAGTATTGTTCATTTTTACTGCCGGACACATTTTTGGTCTTAACGAAAACGTAACATGCTTACAATTTTGTTCATTCACATTTATACGCCAGTTGGCTAGCCATTCTTCGACCTCCCTTAAGTGCTCGGCTAATATTCTTGATGCTATGATGTGGCATTTGTTACGGCTCACTAAAGCTGTGTCATCCGAAAAAGTTGAAGTTAATACATTGTTAGCTGTTGAAAGATCTGCTGTATATATGATGTATAGTGTTGGGCCTAAAACACTGCCCTGGGGTACACCAGCATTTATCTATCGTTCGTTAGATATGAATTCCCCCACTTTTACCATAAATTTTCTATTTCTTAAATGAGACTCCAATGTTTTATACAATTCTAAAGGTAGAATATTTTTAATCTTATATAAAAGGCCCTCATGCCACACCTTATCAAACGCCTGAGCCAAGTCTAGAAATATAGCTGAACAGTACTCCCTGTGCTCAAATGCTTTTGGTTATTCGTTAGTAATTCTATTTACTTGCTCTATCGTGCTATGTTTTTCACGAAACTCGAATTGGTGCGTTGGTATTATATTATTTTCGTGGAGGAAACGAGATATCTTCGAGTTATTAGGATAGGATCCGAGATTAAGAATTGCATTGAGAGCAATGAGAGCACTTTTGCGGCAATATTTGGTAACTCAATTAGCATTTTTGGGGTAATATTATAAGGTCGTGGTGACTTTTTTGGGTTAAGTTCTTTTATTATTCTAGGAACTTCAGAAGTAGAAGTTCTAATAGACACAAGCGACTCGTTTGCGGTATTCGGCAAGGTTGGCAACTTAAGGTTGTTCTTTGGGAAATTTGGTTGAAATACCTTTTCTAGGTCATTTCCAAAGCAATTTGCCTTATCCTCATCACTACGTGCCCAATTACCATTCATCTGTCTTAGAGGCATGATGGAATCTACTGGTGGCTTGAAAGACTTTTGGGCTTTCCAAAGAGAATTTTGCTTGCTAGAATTTGGACACAGTTTCTTTATATAATTTTCAGTGTTACGTTCTTCCTCACATTTAAGCGCTTTTTTTAATTTTCGTACAGCAGATTTCAGTTGAAGCAGAGTTGAAGGGGAGCGATTTAACTGTCATTCACGCCTAGCTCGCCTTTTCTCATTTGCAAGTTTCTCTACTTCATTATGAGTGATCTTTCTAAATCCAACTGGTTTATTGTTTCTTTTTGGTGTTGCCAATACAGCTGTATTAGTTATTACGTCATTAAATTCTCTTATATTTTCATCAATGTCTCTTCCTGTATTTATTTTGCAATCAATATTGATGTGGCTGCTGATATACTTTCTATACTTCAAACAGTTAGTTTTATGTGATGTTAGAGGAACTTTTGGCTCAAATTTCATGGGCGGTTCGTATAACTTTATTAGTACAGGAGAATGATCAGATGATAAGTCTAGAGATTCTAGAGCATAGTGGTTTAAACGATTTCTAATCAACACTGCCGTGCCACCATGCGCTTTTCCATCTGGATGATTTGCAACATATGTATAGTCTTATTCCCGGTATATTGAAATTATTTTTATTTGTTAAATGAGCCTTTTATATAAGCATTACATCTATATTTTTTTTGAGACATAAATCTAAGAATCTCTAATTTATGTTGGTTAACACCGTTAACATTCCATATACAGATATTTAGTATGCTAATTTTTTTCTTAATAAATTTTGCAGCATTTGATTTTGTGATTTTATTAAATCTTGGATCATGTTTTGCATGCTAGACATAAATTGTGTCATACACTGTGTAAGATTTATAATCATAGTTTCAATACCTCCATTTGGAGGATTTTGCGGCAGTTGCATTTGTACAGTGTTGCCTTTCACCACATTTGCATAGCTTCCCAGCATATTATTATTGATAGAAGTAATAGGATTTGAACTTTTCTCTGAGGTTGCTATAATTTCATTACGGGGTGTTTGTAACATTTGGTTACGACGTGCTTGAATGCCCTGTGACAACTTCGATTTCAAATCTTTATATATCGGGTGATTTTTTTGAGGTTAGGATTTTCATGCATTAGTATTTGACAGATCACGTGGGATTTCAGACATGGTGTCAAAGAGAAAGATGCTCAGTATGCTTTGACATTTCATCATGAATAGACTTACTAACGAGCAACGCTTGCAAATCATTGAATTTTATTACCAAAATCAGTGATCGGTTCGAAATGTGTTTCGCGCTTTACGTCCGCTTTTTATCGACAAATTTTGTTCAGCGATGAGGCTCATTTCTGGTTGAATGGCTACGTAAATAAGCAAAATTGCCGCATTTGGGGTGAAGAGCAACCAGAAGCCGTTCAAGAACTGCCCATGCATCCCGAAAAATGCACTGTTTGGTGTGGTTTGTACGCTGGTGGAATCATTGGACCGTATTTTTTCAAAGATGTTGTTGGACGCAACGTTACGGTGAATGGCGATCGCTATCGTTCGATGCTAACAAACTTTTTGTTGCCAAAAATGGAAGAACTGAACTTGGTTGACATGTGGTTTCAACAAGATGGCGCTACATGCCACACAGCTCGCGATTCTATGGCCATTTTGAGGGAAAACTTCGGAGAACAATTCATCTCAAGAAATGGACCCGTAAGTTGGCCACCAAGATCATGCGATTTAACGCCTTTAGACTATTTTTTGTGGGGCTACGTCAAGTCTAAAGTCTACAGAAATAAGCCAGCAACTATTCCAGCTTTGGAAGACAACATTTCCGAAGAAATTCGGGCTATTCCGGCCGAAATGCTCGAAAAAGTTGCCCAAAATTGGACTTTCCGAATGGACCACCTAAGACGCAGCCGCGGTCAACATTTAAATGAAATTATCTTCAAAAAGTAAATGTCATGAACCAATCTAACGTTTCAAATAAAGAACCGATGAGATTTTGCAAATTTTATGCGTTTTTTTTTAAAAAAAGTTATCAAGCTCTTAAAAAATCACCCGATACAAGACAACCCCTGTAGTTAGCAGTGTGATTTCCTCCATAATTGCTGCATTTTTTATTTAATTCTTCATTCACAAACACTGCGTAGAGTGCAATATGATTTTGTATGCCCATATTCTTGGCAGTTAGTACTTTGAACCGGACCGTTTCTTTTATGTGGTTCTTCAACAGTTACTCTACGATGCAGCAAATATTTCAAATTATGTATACATATATAGGATGGGTCTCATTTTTTTTTTAAAGCCATTACATGGAAATTGTTAGTACCAACAATTTCACTTAATTTCGCAACAAGATTATTACTGCTACGTTCGCGCAAATAAATTGGAGGTGGTTTGACATTAACGACTGTGTGTTACCCTTCGCATCGTCGTCTGAACCATTGCTTAGTATGGCAAATCGGTTGCCATTTAAAACTTCCGTTTTATTTTTATTTGGTGTGCCGCCTTGAAACTTTTTAGGATTGACCGCTGACTTTGAAGGACTTAATTTCCTTTTTATATTAACGTAGCGGTCAATGCCAGTTTGTACAGACGGGCCTTTTTTATTGGTACACTCTCACTCTTCGTTGCCTGCGCGCTTGCTGGTACCTGCAGACTGGTTGCTGTCAGGGTATTTGTTTTTGCCCGATTGTTGTTTTCGACTGCTTCTGCTGACTGCGTTCTTTGCTTCGATTTCTTTTCATAAGATCGCCGCGATGACCCATCATCGCAGTTACACTTTTTATTGCCGGTAGTTGTTTTTGTTGTTGGGTCGACAAAGCTGAAGTAGGCATTTAAAGCCTTGCTGGTGAGGCTGCGAAGCACTCATTATTATTTGCTTTATTTTTTTTTTTTTTATACACTTTTGTTAGCTTCACTTCACTTATGTTTGTTTGTAACTTTTTTAGTGGTACTGAAGCCTAGAATATATGAGCAACACTGTACGAAGGCGATAGTAAGTTTAAGCAGCTCACCAAAAAGATGCGCTTAAAAGTATGCAACATCTATACAAAACTAGTTTTGGTGACATTTGAATAGCATACTGAGTTGGGTGTCGACCGTTCATAAGATTCAAGGTCGTATATTAATAAATATGCGTTCTCTGGTTGTACAGTAGATCATGCAGTAATTTATCTGTGCTCTCGACTGTTTGCTGCTGGACAAGCTTATGTAGCACTTAGTCGTTGTAGATCTTTGGACGGTATTCGAATTGAAGAACTAGACTAATCAAAGTTGACAGGTAAAACCCCATGTAACAGTGAAGCTTTATAAGAAATGATTCGATTAAGAAGTAATAGTTCGTAATGTCGTCAATAGAACTTGGTCGCAAATAATATAACAATTAGTAAATGAAAGGTTACGAGTAGATATTAAATGCTACCTAATTTTCGATTTACTTAACCAATACTACATGTCATAGTTCATATTTTAACACATTTGGAGTTTCTCACATCAAACTAAAAAATTAAATATAAATACAGTTAAAAAAAACTAAAAAACACGCTTTTAAAACAAATCAAACTAAACAGTGAAAAATAATTCTTTGTATAAACTAACAATAATAATGAAGGAAAAATTCCTACATTATTGTCAGAAAAGCGTGCGGTGCTTGGTGACATATTTTTCATATATCGAGCATTCCACGCTATTTTCACAGACCGTGCAAGCTGTAACTTGAGTAAAAATTGAGATATGATGATGAAACTTGGTACACGTATTTCTCGGCTCCATGAGAAGGTTAAGTTCGTTGTATTTTTGTTTGTATTTTTATACTCTCGCAACAAAGTTGCTAAGGAGAGTATTATAGTTTTGTTCACATAACGGTTGTTTGTAAGTCCTAAAACTAAAAGAGTCAGATATAGAGTTATATATACCAAAGTGATCAGGGTGACGAGTAGAGTTGAAATCCGGTTGTCTGTCCACCCGTCCGTCCGTCCGCAAGCTGTAACTTGAGTAAAAATTGAGATATCATGATGAAACTTGGTACACGTATTTCTTGGTTCCATAAGAAGGTCAAGTTCGAAGATGGGCAAAATCGGCCCACTGCCACGCCCACAATATGGCGAAAACTGAAAACCTATAAGGTGACATAACTAAGCCATAAATAAAGATATTAAAGTGAAATTTGACACAAGGGATCGCATTAGGGAGGGGCATATTTGGACGTAATTGTTTTGGAAAAGTGGGCGTGGTCCCGCCCCCTACTAAGCTTTTTGTACGTATCTCGGAAACTACTATAGCTATGTCAACCAAACTCTACAGAGTCGTTTTCTTCAGGCATTTCCATATACAGTTCAAAAATGGAAGAAATCGGATAATAACCACGCCCACCTTCCATACAAAGGTTATGTTGAAAATCACTAAAAGTGCGTTAACGGACTAACAAAAAACGTCAGAAACACTAAATTTTACGGAAGAAATTGCAGAAGGAAGCTGCACCCAGGCTTTTTTTAAAAATTGAAAATGGGCGTGGCCTCGCCCACTTATGGACCAAAAACCATATCTCAAGAACTACTAGACCGATTTCAATGAAATTCGGTATGTAATATTTTCTTAACACCCTGATGAGATGTACGAAATATAGGTGAAATCGGTTCACAACCACGCCTTCTTCCAATATAACGCTATTTTGAATTCCATCTGATGCCTTCTCTGTATAATATATAGTACATTAGGAACCAATGATGATAGCGAAATAAAACTTTACAAAAATACGGTATTTGAAAAATATGTAACTGACGTATAATGAAATCTAGATTATCACTTTATCATGCGAGAGTATAAAATGTTCGGTGACACCCGAACTTAGCCCTTCCTTACTTGTTTTCTGTTTTTATTTCTTGCATTTTTGAACTGTATATGGGAATGCCTGAAGGAAACGACTCTGTAGAGTTTTGTTGACATATGTAGCTATAGTAGTTTCCGATATATGTACAAAAAACTTAGTGGGGCGGGGCCACGCCCACTTTTCCAAAAAAATTACGTCCAAATATGCCCCTCTTTATTGTGATACTTTGTGCCAAATTTCACTTTAATATCTTTATTTATGGCTTAGTTATGATACTTTATAGGTTTTCGGTTTTCGCCATTTTGTGGGCGTGGCAGTGGGCCGATTTTACCCATCTTCGAACTTGACCTTCTTATGGAACCAAGAAATACGTGTACCAAGTTTCATCATGATATCTCAATTTTTACTCAAGTTACAGCTTGTACGGACGGACGGACGGACAGACGGGTGGACAGACAACCGGATTTCAACTCTACTCGTCACCCTGATCACTTTGGTATATATAACTCTATATCTGACTCTTTTAGTTTTAGGACTTACAAACAACCGTTATGTGAACAAAACTATAATACTCTCTTTAGCAACATTGTTGCGAGAGTATAAAAAGATATCCCACAATATCAGTTGAAATATTTATTGGATTTAAATTAATCATCCTAACAATTTACATTACACCACACCAAAACTTTAATATCAAAGAACTACGCGGTATAATCGGACCTATCCAAACATCCGTACTTATACTTGGCCATTTCAATGGCTGTAGTTCTCTTTGGGATTCCACATGTACTATCCAAAGAGATAAGATCATAGAAGACCTTAATATTAGCAGAAAACTCGATAATTTTAAACGACGGTCCTTCTATGCATTTTTCTACACATAATTTGTTCACGAATGTAGACCTGGCCATTTGTTCTTCTGCTATCGCCCCCAAAGTTTCCAGCCAAACATCAACTGATCTATATAACAGCGATCACTTCCCCATTATAACTCACTTACCAACCCCTTTATACAGAAAAGGGTCAGCGAAGCTAAAATTTCTGTTGGACAAGGCAAATTGGTCCAAATTTCAATAAATCTGCAAAAATTATTCTGTTGCAAATCCCATTGACGATAAAATAAATAAAGAAACAGCTACGATTAACAAAATAATCAAAACCTCTGATTCAATGTTCAAAAATCATGCGCCTTATTGGTCTACCGAATTATCTAAACTTAGAGAAGAAAAACAATCACTGTGGTTAATTTACAAAAGAACTCACTGTATTTATAATCTAATAGAATACAAAATAAGTCAATGCAGTGTTTCGCAAAAATGTT